>NC_092501.1:44619872-44921872 GCF_047511675.1 Marmota flaviventris
AAAGATGCTAAAAGTGCAGAAACAGAAAGAGAAAGATTGAGGATTGCCAGTAGAATCCAAAGGAAAAAAATATTATTTGTTCACCAAGATTTTAACAATGCAGAGCTCTGCTTCACAACTTATTCATAATAATAACACTAAAAATGGATTAACTGCTGATCCTTAAAAATATGAGGAAAACGTGAGATTATAATATGCATGGTAGAGAAGAATTTTAGTCTAGCCAAAATTCAAAATATATAAAAAGAGACAAATAAAAAATGTTCAGTCAAAACAATAATTGAGGAAATACAGATAAACCAGCTCATATCAATCTGATAACCAATACTTTAAATGGTTTGTGGAAGAGTAAGGGATGAATAAGATTATATAAACTAGAAAGGAAGCATTGGGTTGGGACAAGTATTTATCATAATGTCCCCTTTGATTTTTTGCTCATACGATGACATTCAAAATAAGCTTAGCCTTCAACATAACAATTAAGTAAAGGATACTTGAGGTTTGGGGAGCATGTTTACATGACTTTCATGATCCTTTTTGAAACCCTCTTCAATAGGATAGCAGCCTTAAAATAATGGACACAGCGTGTCAGATCAGGTACACAGAGTATATTTATTTCATGATAGTGAGGATTGAAGCCAGAGCCTCAGGCATGCTAGGCAAATACTCTACCACTGGGTCACACTCAAAGGAAAAAATAGAAAGAAAAGCTAGGGATGTAGCTCAGTGCTACAATTTCCTGAGTTCTATCCCAGCACAATATCGAAATAAAGGAGGAAAAATGAGAACATACAGTGGGAGATAGAATTCTAAAGGTACAGTATCTTTATGAGATTGAAGTTAAGTTAGTATTAAGAGGAAAATAAAATATTTTGACTGTAATTTTCTTTTCTGTAAAAAAAAAGAGCTACAGAATTGATACAAAAGAAATTGACAAGAAAGTGAAAACAAGCCAATACCAAAAATAAAAGAAAAAAAAAAAAAAAACACGTCAAAGCAATAGAACAAACGTGGGAGAAACACACACACACACACACACACACACACACACACACTTTTTAAAAATACACCATACAAGAAAAATGGCAGTATTAACCCTACTCCCTCCTCCTTGGGCCTTCAATCCCTCCAGTGGCTTGGTTTTCCATTATTTTTCAAATGGGAAGGGGATAAACCCACCTGCTGTCACACTAGTTGTACTTCATTCCAACCTTTTTTTTTTTTTTTTTTTTTTTTTTGAGACAAGGTCCTACAAAGTGACCTCAAACTTGAGATCCTCCCATCTCAGGCTCCAGGAGTCACTGCCATGGCAGACATGCACCCCATGCCCTGCTACTAGTTAATTGTACAGAATATTGGAATTCTTGGTGACACACTCAACCATTTATAAAAAGGTGTTTGATTGATACAACCTCCTGTTTCTACCCTTTTCCTCTCTGGGTGACGAAATCCAATTGGAAGGCATCCATTCTTCCATAGAACACAAAAATGAGACATTCATTTCTGATTCAAAAGAAATTAAATTTAACAACTGGTCCTGAGAAAACTGGATATCCACATGGAAAGGATAGAGTTGGACCTTTTACCCAATAGGGAAATATTATCTCAAAATTCAAAGAATTATAAATAAAGCTAGAAAAATGCATAAAACTTGCTGTAACAAAAACTTGGGAGAAGGTTTCATGACATTGAATTTGGCCATGATTTCATAGATATATCATCAAAAGCACAAACAAAAATAATTATTAGAAGGGCTGGGGATGGGGTTCAAGCGGTAGCACGCGATCGCCTGGCATGCGTGCTGCCCGGGTTCTATCCTCAGCACCACATACAAAGAAAGATGTTGTGTCCGCCGAAAACTAAAAAGAAAATAAATATTAAAAAATTCTCTCTCTCTCTCTCTCTCTCTCTCTCTCTCTCTCTGAAAAAAAAATCTTTAAAAAAATTATTAGACTATAACTAAATAAAAACTGTGCAAGAAAGGACACAAGGAAGAAAATGAAAGGACAATCTGTGGAACAGGTGAATCCCTTTGAAAACCACACCTGATACAGTGCTGATATCAAGACATAAAGAACCATATATCTAAAGTGGGCAAAGGATTGGAATAGACATTTCGCCAACTCAGATATACAAATTGTCATTAAGCCTGTGAAAAGATGATCAACATTACAAATCATTAAGAAAGCCAAATTTAAATTCACAGGAAAATCAAACCTCACTCCCATCACCAATGCTACTATCCACAAACCAAACAAGCAAAACAGAACAACTGCAGAGGAGGAGCAGAGGAACTGGAACCCCTGATGCCCTGTGGGTGGGAACACAAAATGGTATAGTTAAAATTGAAAATAATATGGTCAATGCTCAAAAATAATTAAAAATTACTATATTATCCAGCAATATCATTTGTATGAGGTACCTAGAGTAGTCAAAGTCATTGGGAGAAAAGTACAATGATAGTACTCAGGGAATGGAGAGGGGGCCCTGTGGGGGGTTGCTTTAATTGTCACAAAGTATCAGTTCTACAAGGTGAAAAGAGCTCTGTGGAGAGTTGATGGTAATGGTTACAGGACAATGACATGTAGGTGATGTCACGGAAGTGTACATTTAAAAATGGTGGTGAGGGTAAATTTTACCTGTTTCATTAAAATTAAAAAAAAAATAATAACTCAAGGAAATAGACCCAAAAGAGAAAATCTGAATCTGTACACTTTACACAAACATAGGTTACTTGGCAGTAAAGCCACTTATAAAATAAATAACCTGTGCCTGAAAACAGATTTAATTCACTCTCAAAGTGGAACCTCTTTGGCTTTAAAGGCCCAACCTACAAATAAAGTTGCAGGGCACATGCGTTTTTCACACAGGAACTTCAGGGGCTTCAACATTGACTCCATTCCAGTCAGACTAAGCCCAGAGCTATTCCCTCTCAGTCATGCACCAAATAAAAATGTTGTGGCCAAGGATGGACTAGATATATGATGTTGATGCTTCATGGCATATCATTGAGTTACTATTGACATCAGATAGTGAACTCTATGACGTCCACACAAGAAAAATCTCCTCATGTGTTTCTCAGAAACAATCCTCACCATTAAGCAATGCCTGATTGGAAACGTATTTTTTTTTTTTGATGATTTTAATATGAGAAATTCAATTACTCTTAAAATACAGGCATTTTCAGTTCTGTCTTGTGGAGCAAAAAACAATTTTATATAGACAAAAAATTTTTGAACATAGTATTTAGTCATCATGGTGAGCTAAGGAGAGTACATTTGAGGCTTCTCCCTGTCTAGAAGAGGCTGCTGAGAAGAGTAAAGGAAGCAATGCTTTTAATAATGGGACCTAGGAGACAGAAAGTTTCTTCAGCTTTTCCTAAGCAGTGCCACTTTTCAACCACTTATTCTAGAGAACCATGAAAGATGTGCAGCATGAGGTACTGGACATGAGAATGCAAATTACCCAATGTTTTGAAACAACTCCTAAATGGGAATTTAAAGTTTAAAAACAACAACAACAAAATCATCTATTCACACTTGGGGAGTCCAGATGAGCACAGCCAAGTTTTCAGAAAAGCGTCTGGTCTGGTTCATCCCACTCCTCACCCAAAAACTCCTATACAAAAGTTTCAGATTTTCTGAAAAGCAAATGTTCATCCTTCAAATGTTTGAAAAATGTGAGGTTTTTGGAAGACAAAGCTCAGTAGTAAAAAGAACAACCAAAGATATTATCCTGTGAACTGCAGTAGCCCCCTGAGTCGAAGCAGGGCCTCTAGTGCCTATTTACCTGAGATCCATGATGGCTTTGTGGAGAAATTCACATCCCATACAGACTACAGTAATTCAACACTGTTGTTTCTTTTTTGGGGAGGGGTAGTTTCCTGAACATTTTTTCCTCTGAGACCATGTGCCCAGTGGACTCCTGAGTCCACTATGTACACTTGGGAGGAGGGTCATGTAAATTGCAAGATAGCTACAGCTGAACCCACAGCCTTCACTTTTCAGCAAGGGCTCATCTACAAAAAGAAATCATAACTACAACAAAGACTTTTGAACGTCCACTCTGCACACAAATATTGTGCCAAAATCTCTTCCACTATCCAATTTATTTATTTATTTATTTATTTTAGAGAGAGAGAGAGAGAGAGAGAGAGAGAGAGAGAGAGAAGGAGTGAGAGAGAAATTTTTAATATTTATTTTTTAGTTTTCGGCGGGCACAACATCTTTGTTTGTATGTGGTGCTGAGGTTCGAACACGGGCCGCACGCATGCCAGGCGAGCGCGCTAATGCCTGAGCCACATCCCCAGCCCCTACCCAATTTATATCTAAATTTATTTCTAAATTCCACAGAATATTAAAAAAATAATAATAAAAAATAAATAAAAACTGAACTCGATAAACAATCCCCAGGATCACTCATTGAATCTTCTAGTATATTTTCTCGCCCCTCCCCCATCCTTGGGTTCTGGAGATCTAACTCAGGACCTGGGACATGCTAGGCAAGTACCCTACCTTTAAGCTATGCCCATGTCTTTGTTTGCTTTTGATTTCTTTGTTTTGTGCTGGAGGAAGCCAGAAAGAACCCAGGGCTTCCTGCATATGGGCTCCTGCCTGCTCAGCAAGCACTCTGCTATGGAGCCACACCCCAGCCTATCCTGTTGATTTGATTTTATTTTTCTCTTCACTCTGGGCCCTTTACCACCTCTGTCTCCATTAATATCTAAAATCTCCTAGACTGGCCATGAAGTCAGGATCCTCCCACCTCAGCTACCCACATAGCTGAGATGATCGGCACACACACACCGTGCCTGGCTAACTCATCATCTCACACCAAAGGAGAAAGCGAATGAGAACCCAAAGAACTTATCCCTGGACCTCAACCCAGAGCAGTACCTGGCCAATCGAACTAGATTCACTCACTCATGCTGCACATCTTCTAGGCATGCCGCTTAATTCGTGTGTGTCTGTGTGTGTGTGTGTGTGTGTGTGTGTGTGTTTGTGTTTTAAGTGGGACTACCAGATACATGGTTTGGTTGGCTTGGAAATATTTCCAAATATCCCTAAAATTTTCTAAGAAATCTCTTGCACGCAGTCTACACCCTGCCACAAAATATCATAACTGAACCCTCCACCAAAGAACCTCACCTTTGGAAGCCATGTTGCACTTCTACTCCTCAGCTTTCTCCCTGGTAAACTGAGGAACTCTGGAGCAGCATCCTCTAATATACCCCACTCTAGACACGCCCACAGATGGCTCCACCCCTGAGTGATGACGCCAATACCCATACCACGCCCCTTGCCCCAGGCCCAGACAGGCTCCCTGGGGCTGCAGACTCAGCCCCGCCCTAGCCCACAGTACAGCCTAGACTCTTCTGATGACATTTAACCTACCTCTTCCAATCTTGGCTTCCCTTCATTGAGCAACCACTGAAACTAAACTTATCTAATATCTACAACACCCATAAAATGTCTGCACTACTTTATGCCCACTTGGATTTGAGGGTACCATTAATGGAGTTGTTTAGGCTTTTCAGAGCCACTGACCTCAAACCTCCTCTCACCACACTCTCACAGCCCACACACACTATGTGTTCTGACAGTCTTGACTCAAGGACGAGACACATCACTGGATATAGTATTGCTTAAACAGTATTGAGGTTAGAATTAGGAGAGACTATACACTGGAATTCAATAATAATATTATAAGACATAGACTAATATTTTATGAAACTTAGATCATTGTTAAAAACAAACAAACAAACAAAAAAAAAAAACACCTTTTATTCTTGTTTTCAGTAAGTCAGCATGAAAATACAGGCATTCTACACTGAACTACACCCATAGCCATATTTCATTGTTTTATTTTATGTTTTCATCTCAGAAAATTAATGGCAATAGTGCATAAATTAAAATTTTAAAACCAAAAAAGCTGAAGGAATCCAGTTTTCTAACTTAACTCCATGATAGACAGTTTCTCTGTAACCAAAAATCAAGAAGATGGCCCAACAAACAGATTGATGGACAGTTAAATTCATGGAGGGCCTTTCACAGGCTATGACAGCAGATGGGCCCCAGGCTGTCTGCTTAGGACAATCTGCCATTTCAGGCACTGCATGTGCTTTGGGGCACATGGGGGAATATTTTAGGAACCAGAAGGGTTGGAGGAGATTGGAAACTGAGACAGTAGAGCAACCAAAGTTGGGTTGAGCCACCAGTTGTCCCCAAAGCCATCTTAATTGTTCTGGAATCCCACTACCCCTAGCCACAGTCCCCTCTGCTGATGGCCTTCTTTGCCCCCATGGGCTCTGGCAGGTCTAGCTCCAAATTCCAGGTCTCAGGCTTTCTTTTGGAACCCTCTGCATGGGATCACAACTTATCTACCAAGTGATAGGCTCTGAGGTCCGCAACAAAAACTTCATAAGAAACGGGAAATTGTGAAGGAGTCAGATGGGAACAGGCCTGACTAATGAGAAAGCTAAAGAGGATGACAGTTTCAGGATGTCAGGCCAACAATCAGGGAGATGAAGAGAGGCAGAAAGCTGATTGTGAGGCAGGGATGGAGATGTCAAGGAGGTGGATGGGGTGGTGGTGATAAAATGGGCAGCTTAAGATGATATGGATGGAAATGTTGATACCAATGAGGATGCCAAGACAACAAGGAGGAAAAAAAAATAAGCCAGTCTTCCTGGTGCAGGCCTGTAATCCCAGCAACATGGAAGGCTAGAGCAGGAGGATCACAAATTCAAGCCTCAGTATCAGCATTTGAGCAAGACTCGGCAGTATAGTGAGACCTTGTCTCAAAATCAGAAAATGGAAAGAAGCAGAGATGAAGTTCAGTGTTACAGTACCACTTGGTTCTGTCACCAGCACCAAACAGAGAGAGAGAGAGAAAATGTTAAATAAATAAATAAAAGTCCCTTGACCAGGTCTTTCCTTTTTATTTCTTCAAAGTACTTTAGAAAGAAAAAAATGCAGTTTTTATTTTCATTTTATATTTTTGTACATTTTCATAGGTGTCAGGCACTTTCAATAGCCAAACCAGCATTCAGAGCCTTTATTGTACTTGACCATGTTCAATATAAACTCAAAAAAGAAAATATATATATTTTTAAATCAAAATAGAAATATGGCTGCAGTGGCACAATCTGTCACCCCAGTACTTCCTTCAGGTGACTGAGACAGAAGATCAAATTCTGCCTGGCAATGGAGCCAGGCCCTGGCCAAAAAATAAATAAATTAATTAAAAATCAAAATCTTGCTATAAAATTCAGTGTTAGTGGCCACTGGTTCACTCCTAGAAGCAAAGTAGAAGTGGGTATCTTATTCTCATTCCAGAAATTTTTGTGTCTATGTACTTAGCTGGACTATAAATTTATGGTTTGTATGAGATCATCTTAAAGGTCAGAGATTAAATGGCCCTTTTTTTCTTTTCCTTTATTATTTACAAATTTGATGTTTTTTAAATTTGTTGGTGTTTTCGTAAGAAACCATGTTGTCCAATATTACACCAAAATTTTGGTGGTCACTACCACCAACAGCTGATATGTTCTCTCCTGCCACATATGGATGGAAATGTGGATACCAATGACAAGCAAGGAGAGAAAAAATAAGCCAGGCTTATTTTTTTAAGAGTACCTCTAACAGTGAAATAAAAAGGTTGGCCTTAGATTGATTTCTCTGGATTTTTCTTTTTTTAACCCCAATAACTCAAAGTTTCCATCACCTTTGTTTCATTCCTTTCTGAGTACCCTGAATTCAAGCCAGGTAGTGACCTCCTTTCCTCACCTCCTCCATCCAATCCACCTGGACAGACACCCTCACTGCCTTGTTTTCATTCTCTTCTCAACTCCAGTCAGGCTCTCCTCAGAGCTCACTCCATGATTTACACCAAGAAATCAGCTCCAATTGCCCAATCTCATGGCTAATTTTTCTAAGTCATCAAAAATTTTAGCCAATCATTTTTGTTCGTTTTCCTAGTTCACACTCTGTATGTGAAGCTTGGCTTCAGAGCATGTGACCTAAGTCTTTCATCCTTGTTCCAAATGCCTGTGAAAGTAAGAACCCAGCACACAGCAGGTCCTCCAGATGGAGCCATGCAATATTGGAGTTTTGAACAGCAAAGTGCAGGTTCAGAAACAACAACATTCTGGTGAACTCTGTTTTTGTTTTTGTTGTTGTTGTTGTTGTTGCTGTTTTTATTTTTTGTTTTTTGTTTTAATTAGTTGTAGATAAACATAATATGTTAATTAATTTATTTATTTTTATGTGGTACTGAGGATCAAACCCAGTGCCTCACAACCTTGAGGCAAGCACTCTGCCATCAAGCCAAAATCCCTACCACTCAGGTCAACTTTTAACAGTACATAATCCCTGCATGGTATGGGCTGAATACCTGGAATTCCAAATACTCAGGAGACTGAAGCAGGAGGATTTAAATTTCAAGGCCAGTCTGAATCATAGTGAAAACCTAAGTAACTAAATTAGATCATGTCTAAACATTTTACAATAGAATAAATAGGACTGGGGAGAAGGCTCAGTGGCAAAGTGCCCCTAGGTTCAATATTAAAAGCAACAACAACAACACAATAACACTTCTTCTTTATTTCATGATGCAAAATAAACGTGTTCAATAAGGCTATTTAACATTCCTGTGGAAGTCTCAAAACCACACTCCATGAACTGGTGCATATGGAAAACTGATGACTCAACAGTTGGCTTGTAGAACATTGAATTTTGTGGAGATGATTTGATATCACTTAACCATTCACTGAATTTTTATTTTGTCCACCTAAATTTTACCTGCTTGCCTCATTCTCCCACATCACACCATTTAGTTCACTTAACCATAATAATCCAAAGAAAAATAGCTAATATTTATTAGTAGATTCTCTGTTCCACCTCTAATCTCTTCAAGGATACATAGAAACCAGTATTCTTTAGGACAAAATGGAGTACAAACTTAAAATATCAACATACTTAATCATCATTACTTGAAGTTTTTTTAAAGTCCTGTCTTGATTTAGTACTTGTACTTGAACCAAAGGTCGCTTTGCCACTAAGCTACATTCCCAATCCCTTTTATTGTTTTGTCCTGAGGCAGGGTCCCCCTAAACTGCTGTGACTAGCCTAGAGCTAGCAACCCTGTTATAGCCTCCCATATCCCTGAAATGCTAGGTAAAAATTTGAAGATTTTTGTCAGAAAAATATCCTCTGGTGTCCCCTTTGCCCCACAAAGTCTCCACACTGATTATCCCTTCCTCTTTGTTCACTAGTGAGTCAATGACCTGAGGACATTCCTGGTCACCATCCCTGAATGCAGAATCTCACAGGGTCAATGCAAAATAGACACTTCTCCCTATTAAATCCCTATGATTGATTTTCCTGAGAGGTGAACTACACTGTACCAACCTGAGAGCCCCAGACTGCATTGACCTTCATCATACTTCTGGGACAAATCATTCCCCCGGGCACTAAACAGGCCCTCAGAAATATTTCTGCCAGTGGGGCAATCATTATTGTGGCACATTTTAATTAAATCACTGGTCAGGCTTGAAGCAGGACATGAAACTTTATTTGTCATGGCACGTGAGATGTGCAGAAAGCAAGTCCCCTCTGCAACCTCTGACTCTGTGAAGCAGGTAGGGTACCTTTACACCTAATTGACCACAACAATTGGAATGACCAACAGATCTTTATTGTAGCAGTGCAAAAGAGGAGAAAACAGAGAGAGAGAGAGAGGGAGAGGGAGAGGGAGAGGGAGAGGGAGAGAGAGAGAGAGAGAGAGAGAGAGAGAGAGAGAGAACTGAGAGAAGAAGGAGAGCAAGAGCAAGAGAGGGAGACAGAGAGAGAAAGAGCAAGAGAGAAGAGCCCAGCAGGAGGGAGTATTTATAGCTCAAATCTAATGGGGCCTCTGGGGCTGCAAGCTGCATTGGTGGTATACAGTGATTGGATCATACAGTAGTGGCATTTTCTGCCTTCAGACAGAAGGGGCAGGGGCTAGATGTGGGTTTCCATTGCACCAGACAGGTGGGGGTCCAGTATTCAGCCTTTAGTGGGGTTGAGTGTTCAGACTTGATGTAAACAGGTGATAAAGAACCCCACAGAGTGGGGTTTGAGTGAAGGGGTTATCCTGCAGCTAACATTTGTTCAGCCTGACCTGAAGACAACTTAGTTGAGCCTGCCCTGCATCTAACAATGGCCATGTAAATACATTAATGTGACTGGTGAAATGTGGTTTTTCTACCAGCTTGGGCCTTCTAACATAGTCCTAGAAAGAGAAAAAAACATGATGAATTTTTTTTTCAGTCTTATCTTTAGAGGGTGGCCAGTGCCATGAGGGCTTTCATTCTTTTTTTTAGGATACACATTTTCTCTTTTGACTCAGTTGTGATGAATAATCTGTGGGCTGGAATGGGTGTTGGAAGTCAGCAGTCTCTCAGGACTGGTTATCTTCAAAGAAATTAATGAGCTTTAAGTTGAACCTCTTTGAGAGACTTAGCAACAGTTTGAAGTAGAAGTAGTTTACTTTGGTTAGGGTGGATGTAGGGCCCTGGAGTAATTAACATTTTAATCTACCACAGGTGGTCTTCCAATTTCTGGATCCAAGCTGGCTTCCATTTCTGTGATCTGACCAAATCTGATACTAAACCTGTTTTTCTGATCTCTTAGATAGTGCTACCAATATTTTCGCCAGGCAACTACACTGACTGTCTTTAATTGTTTTTTTCATTTTCCCCCTCTAATTTTAGGTATGCCTACTGCTGTAAGAAAAGGGGAATTGAAACAACATGGCTGGGGTAAACTCTTTGGTGTCGCCTTTTAGAAATTTAAATATACTTGTTGGGACTTTTAACTCTTAGTACAATTCTTTTCAGTGAGGACAGACAGCAATTTTAAACCTGCATTATTTACCAAACACATACAGACATGCAAACACATGGTGTACATACATACACAAAACAAAACAATAAACAAAGGCTTTGTAGATTTTTAAAAACTTTTTACATTGAGGGCTAACCCTTGTAAATTGATCTCTGAACAAAACAATGTGTAAAATCGAAACCTCCATAGTTGGATAAAATAGGATTGATCAGAAAAACACATTATCTTCTCCAGGCCACATCAAAATTATAAGCTTAAAAAAATGTACAATTATAAAAGCCTTCCTGGTGTCTGGCCTGATGTAGCCCTCAAATGTAAAAGGCATTTAATGAAAGAAGTGAGGGCTTGTGGGAACTAAGAGAAAGAAGAATTTGATTTTTTTAATTGTAAGGGAATATAGAAAAAGGCTGTGTCCACACCCCTCCCTGAAAGGATTTCCCAAAGAAGCACCAAGGGAGCCTGCAACCATAAGTCTAACAGTTAAACTTTTGAGGGAGAATTTTCTCCTTTAAAATTGGGTTCTGTTGTGCCTTGTGTGGTGCCATTGTCCCTGGAGTTTGTGGGACCTATTAGAGAGTTCAGGACAGAGTATTCTGCTTGGGTATCCACTGCAAGATTGACACATTGGCCCCATATCTTGGCAATTATTATAGATTGATGGGGGCTGAGAGGTATCTGAGTTTTTTTGATCTGGTTCTACGCCAGCTTTTCCTGGTCTCTTGGATAGCAGTACTAATATTTTAGCCTGGCATTTTTTAGCTTTATCAGCTGGGCTGCCATGGTTCTTAAAAACCTCCTTGAACAACTCCAATAGCTGGGACATATTTATGGTGGCAAATTTTAGTAAAGCAACATGAGAGTGCAACAAAGAGAGAGAGGGAGAGACTTCTAAAATCATTTTGACTTTTTCTAAGTCTCAGCCTAGAAGAAGGTAAATAGACTTTTATTAATCTATATTTTCACATTAGTTCTCTACTGATCCTTTTTGCAGCCATGTATATTCCAGTGCAAGCCTTAGTGAGGAGCCTAGGGCTTTTTAACCATTTCCCACACCACCCAGTGGTTGGTAATCAGGCCAGGTTAGGATTTGTGTTTCACATGACAAAGCTAACAATTAAAACAATAAGTAGAAACAAAAGGATGGTGAAAGTCAACAATTTGACAGGGTGCTGAGCATGACTCAAGTCAGAGGATGGTGGTTTATTTGGTCCCTGATGAGTCCAATCTGCCAAAATAAAAAGAAAGGAATTGGTGGGGTGAACAGTCAGAGGACTTTGTCAGCAACAGAGACAGACATGAACAAGCAAGAGACAGACATGGACAAGGCACTCTCTCCTGAAATACCCTGGCATCAGACCATCCCCAAGGTCTATTTACTGGCTCAATGTGTTAAACACCCTGTCAAAAAGTGCTAGGGTTCCAGGTCTGAGCTTCACCAGATACTCTTTCACAGGTGGGCTTGAATACATGAACACACGGTGTCCAGACCATGCAACTCAGAGAGCTCCCACAAATTCAGAAGAATGGCAATCTTCTCTGTAAAGCAAGGTTCAAGAATCCCTCATGCCCCAGAGCCATATTCCTGACTCCTGAAATATGGCTGGAGCCTCCAAATGTTGTGGCACATTGGAAATAAATGATTGGGTCAGTCTTGAAGCAGGACATAAAACTTTATTCACCATGATAGGGCTGCAAGGTCAACAAGCAATCTTTGACCCTTTGCAGAATGTAGGGTACATTTTAATAACTAAAAACTGCAAGCAACCAGTAACTCAAACCATTACCAACATAAGAACTTGGTCAAAGTGACCTAGCTAAGGGAGTAGTACATGCTCCCACACCACCAAAAAATGGGGGACTAAAAGAAGAACATCTTCCATCGTATAAGAATAAAAGAAACACTTTTTCAGCTGCTATGCATTGCTTAACAGTGTCTACTAAGAAGGATGGGAGAGGTGGGTTTTCTTTTGTGAGAGCTATTTTTATATGAAATGGAGTCTCACTGTAAAATGGAGTTTGTCTGCTCAAGGCACATATAGTTTAACCCATAACATGATGAAATCTTAACTCCATTCCCATCATAGAGAGCTTTCTCAATCATTCATTTTCCCTGCTTCCAACTTCACCTTCATGCAGTACACACCAGACATTTTCAATTTCATAATGGAAAACAAACAAATGAAAAAGCCTTCACTAACTTGCCTTGGCTGAAGGATCACAACAATTGATACCCAATGTCCTTCAGGATCAGGACCCTTCCTGTTGTCCAGCCTCACCTTCCTCCACTCACTTGCACAATCATTTATGCATGCCAAAATAAAAAGTTAATTAATAAATAAGTAAAAGCAACTGCTCCTGATTCTCTGGATGCACGATGCTTGATGTATATTTTTTTAAAAATTTGATCATATTGCCCTTCCTCCATTATGGTTTTGAAAAAGTGTGGAACATGGGGCTTACTCCATCTTGGCATATGCCCATTCTACTCTGTAGCCATCACACTGGAACACCCCTGTAGGTACTCATTATCTCTGTACTTTGTGATACAGCATTGAGAATTTCTGTTGAGGGATGGGAGCAAAGTTTAAAATTATTTTCTCCCAGAAGATTACTAAGTCAGCCATGGAGGGTGAATGCCTGTAATACCTGCAACTCAGGAAGCTGAGGCAGAAGGGTCACAAGTTCTAGACCATCATAGGTAACTTAGTGACACCCAGTGTCAAGATATAAAGTATGGGTTAGAAATGTAGGTCAGCAAAAGAGAGCTTGCCTACCAAGTCCAATACCCTAAGTTTAATACTCAGAATCATTTAAAAAGAAGAAGAAGAAGAAGAAGAAGAAGAAGAAGAAGAAGAAGAAGAAGAAGAAGAAGAAAAAGAAGAAGAAGAAAAAGAAGAAGAAGAAGAAGAAGAAGAAGAAGAAGAAGAAGAAGAAGAAGAAGAAGAAATAAGAAATTAAAAAAAATGCATTTAAAAAATGATAGGACTAAGATACAACTGGGGGAGAGAGTATTTATCTAATGCTCACAAGGTCCTGGGTTGGATCATCAATAACACACACACACACACACACACACACACACACACACACACTGACACACACATACAAATGAAAAACAAATAAACCATCCTACACCATGATCAAATGGGATTTATTCCTGAAATATAAGATAATTCAACATGTGGAAAATCAATGCAATCTAGAACATTCATGGAAGGAAGAACAGAAACCAAATGATCATTTCAGCTGATGCAGGGGAGGAAAGCACTTGACAAAGTTCAACACTGATTCATGATAGAAACAATTAATAAACCAAGAGTAGAAGACATTGGTCTCAGCATCATAAAAATTGTATAAGAAAAGCCCACAGCTGACACAAAACTTAATAGTAAAGTCTGGAAGCCTCTGCTCTAAGATCAGGAAGGAATCCAGGATGCCCAGTCTTGCTACTTCTATTCAACAGAGTACTAGGAGCTCTATGAGCAAGTAGACCAGAAGAAAAAAAATAACAGACCTCCAAATTAGAAAGAAGAGGTAAAGTTGTCTGTTCATGGATGACAGAAAAAAACAGCCTAAATTTTCCTCACAAAACTTTCAGAGATGACTTCAAAATTCATCAAATTATATAATAAAAAAACTTATGTTCCTATGTGCTACAAATGAACAGTCCAAAAAAGAATTGAATAAATAAATCTTATTACATAAGGAAAAGAAGAATGACATAGTGGGTGGTACTGTGGCTCAGAGTTAGAGCACTTGCCTAACACATGCAAAGCCCAGGTTTGACCCTCAGCACCACATAAAAATAAATAAATATATCAGAGGTATTGTGGACATATACAAATAATGAATAAATATTATAAAAGAATAAAATAAGGGAAAAACTTACCATAGAGGCAAAAGACTCAATTTTTCAAAACTTCAGAACATTATGGAAAGAACTGGAATGAAAAACAAATAAGTAAAAGGTGTTGTGGGGTGCCACATTGAGTGACCACACCTTCCAGTCCTGATGCACCACAGGGATGTGAAAGATCACTGTAGTCTGGCACAATGGTGCCATGACTTGTATCTCAGTCTTTTCCCCTGCTTAGAGAGCAAGGAGGTCCCCTTTGTGGGGTGTGCCCCTAGGTGGGAGCTACACTCACCTGTTCCCTTGTAGTCCTTCCCTTTCTGGCCTTTTTTGAATAGAAGTTTCTAAGAACAAGAGTGCCCCCAATAAAAGCTCACTTCTGTATATGTTCCCTCTCTCTTGTCACCCTCTTGTGGCTTTCTCATGCTGTCCCTTTTGGGCGCCTCAGAAAAAGAGCCAGGTAAGCTGTCCTGAAGCTTGTGTAAAGGTAAATTGTGTCTGTTTCTTATTTTTTGTCCCTGCAAATTCACACGAGTGATCTTAGTTTAGCTGCCCACACTGGTCAGGGACAGCAAAGTATCTTAAGTTCAAGAGCTGAAAGACTTCATATTGATAATATTTCCATATAACCCATATTTCTGTACAGATTCAATGCAGTTTTTATTAAAATCTCAATGGTATATTTGTATATATAAGAAAAAACAAATTAAAATTCATATGCAAACTCAAGAGATTCTGAATTGCCCAAGCAAACCAAAGATGGAAGAATTAAGAGATCTCACAAATTCTAAATTCAACACGTCACTATTCTACAGTAAAAACTATGGTACTGACATGAAAGCAACAGTCAGACCACTGAAACACAACAGTGAGCCAGGAAGAAACCCATGTGTATATGGAAAGATGGTCTTCAACAAGGGTGTCCAACTCCATAGTGGAGAAAGGACATATAGTATAAATAAAACTGATGTTCATATGCAAAGAATGAAGTGAGATTCTTATTTCACACCATATGTATAAAACAACATGAAATACAAGATAGATTAAATGAAGGCCTGAAGCTGTAAAAATCCTAAAAGAAATGATAGCTTAATGACATGAAATATGTTTATGGCCACTTGGATTGACATTAAAGGCACAGGCAACAAAAGGAAAAGAAGACAACAAAAGGAAAATAAGACAGATATGACCACATGAAACATGAAAAAGTAGGGCTAAGGATGTAGCCCAGTGGTAAGTGTGTGCTTAGCATGTATAAGGCCTGGGTTTAAGCTCCAGTAAATACACACACACACACACACACACACACACACACACACACACTACTGATTCTGTTTCCCTGGTTGAACTGTCATTTATACATATTATGTTCCCCCTTTTAGGAAAAAGTTTTTGGGTTTGACACAGGATAGTTATACAAATTTAGGTGGAAGTATCACTTTGCTATTGTTCTTATTTGAATAACTTGTGCTCATTTGAAGTATGACTTCAGAAGATTTGTATGGGTGTCAGGTTGACATGCCTGTCACTCCTTTGGTTTAAATCAATGATTATTCTGAAAATTCTACTGAGAAATAATTTCAATTGCCTATGCTGCTACAAGGTAAACAATGTGTAATTTTTATACAACTGATAAGTTTAAGATATTTCAGATGAAAGAGAATATTAGACAATATATTGGGGGATGACTAATGTAATCTAGGAGCTAAAAACAATTAGCTACATTAGCCCTTATTGAGTGTGTCACATGTGTCTGTGTATGGACCATGAGTGTTAGTTCCAGAAGAAAAAAAATTGAACTAAAAGAAACCACATTTTTGAATAAAGAAATGATACTCTCTCTGGACTCATAGAATTTTAACCAGATGACAAAATACCAAGAGACTCATGATCTCTAATACCCCTACAAATGAGACCATGAAATGTGAGGGGGAAATGAGGACCTAGACTGGGTGCCTCATTCAGGGAGATGAAATTAACCTAATCAGGGGAAAACACATCTGAAGCAAAAGGATGCTCAAAACTTCTGCCCAGGAACATCTTGGTATTCCATTTGCTGTATATTACATTTCCTTTGGTGTCGTAAATGATAATTCCTGTTTTAGTGACCTAGATCCTGTTTCTTCTACATAATGCTAGTGTGTTTTACTAATTATTTTTGTTTTTCAATATCTAATAGGAAGGGAAATTTATGTGAATCTTCCATAAGCATAAAAATGTTATAGAAATTTGAGCCCAAACTATTTAAAGAGTCTTTTCTATTCTTTCAGACAAAGAAGCAGAAGTTTCTTTCATGTACTTAAGAGGCTACGATAGTTTGGACTAGAGAGTCCCACAAAGGCCAAGATGTTTAAGGATTTGTCCCCAGCATTGTGCTCTTGGGAAATGATGAATGTTCAGAAGTAGGGCCTAGAGGAAATTTGTTGAGTCATTGGGGGTGTGCTCTCAACATCAAGTGATTTTTGGTTTTATTTTATTCATTTACTTATATGCAGTACTGAGAATCCAACCAGTGCCTCTTGCACACATGCTAGGCAAGTGCTACCACTGATCCACAACCCAGAACTAAGGTGAGCAGATTTTTTTCAACACATGTTCTCACCATGAAGTGCAGCCTTTCTCCAGGCCCAAAAGCAGTGTGCCAAATTGACATTGGAGTGAAATCTCCAAAACTGAGCCAAAAGAACCCTTCTTCTTTACAATTTGATTATCTCAGGTATTTGCTATACTGAGAGAAAGCTGACAGGCACAAGAATGAAAACTAATAATCGTGATTGAATAGTTGAACCATGATCTCTCTTATGAGAGCAAAATGTTCTTTGCATATCTTCATTGGACCAGCCTGGCCAGGATATGTCTTTTAAGAATAGTTGAATTTAGGGCTGGAGATGTGGCTTTAGTGGTAGTGCACTTGCCTGGCATGTGTGAGGCCCGGGTTCGATCCTCAGCACCACATACAAACAAAGATGTTGTGTCTGCTGAAAACTAAGAAGTAATTATTAAAAAATTCTCTCTTTCTCACTCTCTCTCTCTCTCACTCTCTCTTTAAAAAAATAGTTGACTTTAGAGCTCTGAATTCAATTTAGTCTTGTGACTTTCATCAACCAATGAAATATAAGTAGATTGAAATGTGTGTAATAATAAGATTTATCACCTATTAGGCATACTTCTTTTCTTTTTTAATTTACAAATGACAATTTTATTTTATTTATGAATCTAATGTAATATTTGGAGTTATTTATTACCATGGCACTATTTATACAAAAATGACTGATCTATAAAACTTCTGCTGTATTTTAAAACCATATCATAAAATTGAGTCTTTGAAAATATTTATTGAATTTCCAGAAATACATTTATTATAATTGCATATGAGGACCCTTTGTTCAATCGAAATATACTTTCTGTGAAACTTAGAGAAAAACCCGTTTCCTTATTGAAATGTTTCAAGAGGCTTGTTCTCTGTTCAGGCTCAAAAATGGAGAGGTAGAACCTAAGGTCCACACCACTTCCAGGATCATGGAAAGACATTTGCTCCGGTGCTTATATCATGTGCAGAAACTGATTTAGGAATTGTGAAATAAAACATGTGGGAAGCCATTGGTTTTTCTTAGTCTCCAAAAGAGAATAAACAGACCAAATCAACATGGAGTTCCATCCCAGTAGCTGAGTGCTATGCATCTCAAATGGTTCTAAAGGCCATGAGCTGCAAGTTGCATTGCCAGGCTGTGGTACCACTGGGAGGTGGTAGAAACTTTAGGAGGCAACTTCAGGTAGAAATACATTGGAAGGCATTATGTCTTTGGGATCATGTACTTGAAGGGGATGTTGGGATCCTGACCTTTCATCTCTGGTCTCTTTTTGCTTCCTGGCTACCATGATGTGAGAAGTTTTGTTTAACCACGTGCTTCCCACCAAGATGTTCAGCTTTACCACAGGGCGAAAGGGAAGAGACCCAGGGATCATGGACTGAAACATCTGAAACTCCTTTGAAGTTGCTTAACTCATGTATTTTGTCACAACAATGAGAAGCTAACATTGAGTTTTGGTTCATGTGGAAACATTTAAATCACTTCAGCTGTAAACAACTAAATTGTCTCTATACATCACTTCTGTTTTCTATCAATGATGCATAATTATGTTATTGCCCACAGTTCTTCAAATCTGTTCTGATTCTGAAGGGTACCTGATTTACAAGTCATTTTTGTTAGTTTCTTAAATAAACTCATTTTGAATTAATCTCATCAAAGATGTTCTTCCACCTTACTCAGGCATCCATTTAGGGAAAGGGCAATGTCACTTGGAATTTTACTTCATGAAGAAGAGGAGGCCAGGTCCACAAGTCAACAATAATGAACTAGAGTGCTCCTGCACACATACCAAGTGAGGAGTGGCAGCCCCTGCTCATTAGGGAGGCTTCACTAAACCCAAGTCAAACACATTGTGCAGCACCTGTGTCTTTTCCAAAAACCAGTCTTTGAGAGCAACCCATCACTTTCAATGAAGCTTTAACAACAGATTTTACAGTCCAGCTCAGGAAGTTAACCACAATTCCATGGTGCTCAGTCACCATCATGGGCATAATGGCACACTGCATAACACCCAGGCCATTTTGCTTTCTCATTCTCAGGTTGCCCTTTGCAATTTGTACAGGAGTCACATATTCTCCAAATCATTTTTCTGTCAAGTACCTTTTATTGAGAGCAGATGTGGTGTGAGTCCATGTATTATGAATAAAACAACATTCCAAGAATGTCAGGTGTGGTCATTTTGGGTGCCCTATCTACCATGCATGTGGTCTTTGACAGATAAATAGATAAAGAAAATAGATGACAGATAGATTGATCTTGCAGGTGTCTGAAGAAATGAATCAACTTTTGCTCAAACCACATTTGTTTGTACCCTCTTTTCTCTCATTCCATGAATCTGTCAAGATTTGTAAAACCCAGTTTGACTTTTTCACAACTTCATAATGGACCAGAAAATGAACAGACTCTCTCATGAGACACCTTGTTATGATATGCATTTGAAATGTGGAGCTGGCTTTTCCAATGACTGATTTCAACCACTATGTGGTAACCTACCTACCATGAACTGAACGAAGATTTAAAATTTGTATGAAGCTGGGAAAAATGGTGCACACATGTAATACCAGCACCTCTGGAGAACTGCAGGTTCAAAGTCTGATTCATCATATTAACAAGGCTCCCAGAAATATTGCAAGAATCTGTCTCAAAAAAAAAATCAAACACCAACAAAAATAATTTTCTGGAATTATGGCTCATTCATTAGATAATTGAAAGATCTCTCAGGTTTTAAGACAGGAAAAATTCATATCAACAAAATGGCCTTAATATTAAATAGAGGATGCCATCAAAAGCCTACCAACCAAGAAAAGTCCAGGACCAAATTGATAGAAAGCTGAGTTCTGTAGGACCTTTAAAGAAGGACTAACACTAATAATTCTGAAACTATTTCATGAAATGGAAACAGGGAACACTTCTGAACACATTCTATAACGTCAATATCACCCTGATTTCAAAAAACCAGACAAAGATACATCAAAGAAAGAAAACTTCAGATGAATATATCTAATAAATGCAGATGCAAAAATTCTCAATAAAATTCTGGCAAATCAAATACAAAAACATATTCAAAAGATAGTACATGATCAAGTAGGGTTCATCCCAGGGATGCAAGGTTGATTCAACATATGGAAAACAATAAATGTAATTCATCACATCAACAGACTCAGAGAGAAAAATCATATGATCATCTCAATAGATGTAGAGAAGACATTTGCCAAAATACAGCACTCTTTCATGTTCAAAACATTAGAAAAACAGGGATATCAGCAACATACCTCAAACTTGTAAAGGCTATCTATGCTAAGGCCCAGGCCAACATCATTCTAAATGCTGAAAAATTGCAAGAATTCCCTCTAAAAACTGGAACAAGACAGGGATGCTCTGTTTCACCACTTCAATTTTACATAGTTTTTCAAAATCTAGCCTCAGCAATCAGACAGACAAAAGAAATTAAAGGGATATGGAAAAGAAAAGAAGAACTCAAATTATCACTATTTGCAGAAAATATGACTCTATACCTAAAAGGCCGAAAACATTCCACCAGAAATCTTCTAGACCTAACAGATGAATTCAGTAAAGTAGCTGGATATAAAATGAACATCTATATCAAAGGCATTTCTCTACATGAGTGACAAATCCTCAGATAGAGAAACTAGGAAAACCACCCCATTTACAATAGCCTCCAAAAACAATAAAATACTTTGGAATAAACTTAATGAAAGAAGTGATAGACCTACAATATAAACTAGAGCACACTAAAATAAATAAATATATCAAAATAAAAAAAAATTACAGAAGACCTTAGAAGATGGAAAGATCTACCTTGTTCTTGGATAGGCAGATTTAATATTGTCAAAATGACCATACTACAAAAAGCACTGTACAGATTCAATGCAATCCCAATCAAAATCCCAATGATATTTCTCATAGAAATAGAAAAAGCAATTGTGAAATTTATCTGGAAAAAAAAAAAGAGACCCAGGATGTCAAAGCAATTCTTAGCAAGAAGAGTGAAGCCGGTAGCTTTACTATTCAAGACTTTAAACAATACTATGGAGCAATAGTAACAAAAGAAGCATGTTATTGGCACCAAAACAGTCCTGTAGGCCTTGGTACAGAATACAGGAAGGAGAGACTAACCCAGGTAACTGCAGTTATCTAGTATTAGACAAAGGTGCCAAAAACATACATTGGAGAAAAGATAGCCTCTTCAACAAATGAGCATGGAAAAGTGGAAATCCTCATGTAACAAAATTAAATTAAAACTCTCTCTCTCACCATACACAAAAATCAACTCAAAGTGGATCAATGACCTATGAATTAAGCCTGAGACGTGTACCCAAATCTCCATCATGTCAGATTAGGCCCCTACTTCATTAATAAGACTCTATAGTGCAAGAAATAAACTGAAGAATCGATAAATGGGATGGATTCAAACTAAAATATTCTCCCTGATAAGTGGAAGCTGATCCATATTGGTGGGGGGGATGAGAAGAATGGAAGAACTTTGATTAGGCAAAAGGGAGGGAGGGAAGGGGAAGGGGGTTGGGGGCAGGAGAGATGATGAAATGAGAAGCACAGCATTACCCTGTGTACATGTATGACTGCACATATGGTGCAAAGCTACATAGAGTACAAACAGGAAATGAAAAATTGTGTTCCATTTCTATACAGTAAATCAAAATGCATTCTGCTGGCATATGTACCTAATGGGAATAAATAAATAAATAAACATTTTACAAGAACCCCATTTACCAAAAATAAATAAATAAAATAAAATAAACCAAAATGTATATGGAGCAACTGCAAATTGATGGGAATACCTGTGAAATTTTATATGGGAATTTGTTTTGAACACACCTTATAGGACCCAAACAATGACACACTTCAAAGACTTAAGCCTTTATTCACCTGAAAATTCTACATACACCCACCTGGGTTCCTCTTACACAGGGGAGATCTTAGAATGGTTCCTGCCACCTGGAGCACACAAATACCTTTAAGGAGAGGTCGGGGGTGACCAGGAAATAGCAGAGTGCCCTGTCAGAATCCTGATGT
Organism: Marmota flaviventris; assembly: GCF_047511675.1. NCBI lineage: Eukaryota > Metazoa > Chordata > Mammalia > Rodentia > Sciuridae > Marmota > Marmota flaviventris. The sequence goes on from NC_092501.1 coordinate 44,642,255, forward strand.
ATCAGGTCTGCCTGGTCTTATGGCTTCCTTATCCCTGTGAATGTTTGTCCCATGGTAGAGCTGGATGGAGCCCCTCAGAGACACCAGGCAGTGTAAGCATCTTTTGTTTGTGACCAGACACAAACTCCTGATTCCTGTCCTGTGCAGAGTGTCAACTGCCCTGATTGGGATTCAGTCCCCAGCTCCAGCCAGAAACCCTGCTTGGTCTTTGCTTGTCAGTGGGGGAATCCCACCTGAGAGCTGTCAAGAGATACCTCATTGCGCCTCACTGGGCTGAAGCCTCATTTCTCCTCCAGAAGCAGAGCTGTGCCAGCTTCTTCCAATTATGGCTTCCGTCCTGCTTTAGAGGAGATGACCAGACAGTGCCTGGCATCAAAAAAAAAAAAAAAAAAACAGGACTTGACAGGCAAGAAATGTGACCTGGTACTGGGCACTTCAGCATCTCAGTTTTCAGGCTCAAGAGGTGGCAGGGGATCCCTCATGGATTCACAAAACTAATCCCCATTGTAGGCATAGGACTTTGCAGAGGCCCTGAAACCCAACTTTCCACCACAGCCTCTCAACCAGCAACTTCTTCCAGCTTGGACACCAAAGGCTGAGTCCAGAGTGGGCCTCCTGAGAGCTTGCAGATGCCTTTTGATGAAACCCCACATGGACCCACAGAGATCTGCTGATGGAAACCAGGACTTAGCTTAGCACCACCCCCAACACATGGACCTCCCACCCCAGCAGACCCCAAAGCCTGTCACAGACGCTGGCCTGCAAAAACAACCTGTGCAATAGAACATACATTTTACAAACATATAACATGAAAATAACACACCACTACATTTGCTCTAGCCTTGAAAGTTACCAGGCTATTTGGAACAACTCTATGACAGTACATTTGATACCCTTCATAAATATATTCTTGGAAAAATTCAATTTCCCAAAAATGACTCAAGGAGAACCACTGGGAATCATTGAAAAATGCAGAATCAGTCATAAAAAAAATCTTCCTGTAAAGGAAAAGTTAGACTCAGTCACTGAAAAATCCAAATATTTCATAAAGTTATACAAGTAAATTTGCACAAGATTTTAGAGAATAACAAGAGAGATGATATACCTAAATCATACTAAAGCTATCTTATGACCCAAACCCTTGAATATAGTGCTGGCAAAAACCTGAGTATCAGGAAATTCCTGAAAATAGGTGCAAAAATTTTAATTGAAGTATTAGATACCTTAATGTAGAAAAACAGAAATAGGATACAAGTATGATGAACTACTAGGCTTTCTCCAAGAAAAGATTTTTCTTTAAGAAAAATCTATGCAGATTACTATATGACTGGGTTATAATCTTGCAATCAATGAAAACAGCATTTGAAAATTAAAAATCTACAGAAAGGGAAATCATAAATAAATTCAGTTAATCATTGGGATTGAGGTTCCATGGGAGAGTGCTTGCCTCGCATGGAAAAAGCCCTGTGTTTTATTCTTAGTACTGTATATAAATCACTAAAATAAAGGTCCATTGACAACCAAAAAAAAAATTAAAAATAAATAAATAAATTAGTTGGCTAGTTAGTTAAAAACAAACCCAGTTGACTTTTCTCATAATATTGGAGAAAAAAATTATTTTTCCCAAATCCAAATGCAACTTTCAAAAGTTTAGGGCAGGGCTGGGGTTGTGGCTCAGAGGTAGAGAACCCATGTACCACACATGAGGCATTAGCTTCTATCTTCAGCACCACATATAAATAAAATAAAAATACTACATTCAACTATAACTAAATATAATATTTTTTTAAAAAAATTTAGGGCATATAAATCCAGTCCATGTGTTTTTACAGAGTGAATGCCTATATGTTAATTCAAGAATAATCATTACTGTTTCAGCTCTTCTTTCATTTTCAGAATTATATTATAAAGCTAATTTTGAAACTTGATATTTCACTGGACATTACATCCTAGAACATTCTGAAAATAACACCATTAGTCTGTTATTTTTAACTGTGCTCTGCTAACCTTAGATTTTAAACATCCCCTAAAGCTACAAGTGGTAAAGTTTTGTGATGCTATTCAGGTATATTGGGACATTTAAGAAGTGGGGCTTATGGGGAAAATTTTAGGTCATTGGAGGCAGACCTTCAAGGGGATCATGGGGCCCTGGCCCCTCCCACATTCTTCCTATGTCTTCCTGGTGGTAGTCAGTTTTACTCTACCCTGATGTACTATCTCCCTTCAGGTCCAACTGACCAAGAACTGAAACCTCCAAAACCATGAACCAAGCTTGGCTTGGTCAACAACACCCATAATCCCAGCAACTCATGAGGCAGAGGCAGGAATACCACAAGTTCAAGGCCAGCCTGTACAACTTAGTGAGAATATGTCTCAAAGAATAAAAACACCCGGGAAAGTAGCTCAGTGTAAAAAAGCCCTGGAATTAATCCCCAGACAACTTAAAAAAAAAAAAAAAGTCACATAAGCCTTGTCATAGGTATGAATTATAGAGGTGGAGAACTAACACAGCTAGCTGGATTACTTTCTATAAAAGTTCTTATCTGGGGGTTCTGTGTTCTCTATGAAAGGACCACCATTTCCTTATGGAAACATCTAGCAGCAGACTTGATAGACATCTGCTATTTCAATAAACATTCCAAGTGACTACCTAAACTGATTGCATAAATAACAGATTTCCCCTGTTGGAGAGGTGCTGTTTCCCCATCTGTTCTCAATCTCGTTATAAAAAGGAAGATATTTTCAAAATGAAGGTTTTTATGTTAAACACCTTGGAATTTCAGACAAAACATGCTTTATTATGTAATTTAATAAATATAGTATTTTGTACTTGCACACTCTAATAAATATGAGACACATGACAAACATAGCATATCATATTATTCACAATGGCTATGAGGAGGTGGGCAAAGTACAATAAACACAAAAGCAAGGTTTCTCTAAAAGTCCTAGTGTTACTAAATAATCATAACCAATATACACCATTTTGTAATTAAATATTGTTAGAGTAAAATGGGAAGTGCTACCAAAGAGAGCTCAGGCCTTGGTCTGCTTCTACACAAAACACCCCAGGAGTCAACTGGAAATTCAAAGTTATTGTTCCTCTCTTCCACTAGCATTGTGTGAATGGTGCCCCCTAGTGGTTTGAGGGATGTAGCCTGCAGAGCTGTTTTTGCAGGAGCTGTGGAAGAAACAGGAAACTCTGGAATACTTCAAAGTGTTCTGAGTCCTAAAGACCAAAATTATGAAAATGGTTCCAAGTGGGAGTTTCCCAGGTACCCCCCCCACTTTGAAGATTGTCTCAAAAACTCTTATTGACAATATCTGAATGCTCACCTGGGCACACTCAGATATCATTGACCGACTTGCCCATGTGACTGTCAAAATACAATGAAATCCCAACAAGGCCTCTTATCCCAGTGCAGGAGGCTCCAGGGGTTCTTGGGATTTCAGTAGTTGGAGCTTCAGCTTCAATGGAAGCCACAGCTTTGTTGGAGAATATTCAGGTATTTCTGTGTCCTTTTAGGTGGATGGAGGTGTCTATTTAAATAACAGAGAAAGATGCTTCCAAGAATATGAATTGGAAATGGAATGACACTCTAATAGGGGTATGCCTGCTACAGAAGTAGTAGACAGGCATATGCCTGCCACATATGCTTGAATATATTCACTATGAGCACAGTGAGAGAGCTTAGGGCTGGGGAAGATTTTTAAACAAAAAATTAAAAAGAAGTACAAAAGAAATTTCAAAAAAACAATTCTAGGCAACAATGTTAATCACAAGGATTATGTGAGTTAAATGCTAAATAGATAGTTGATAGACCTCTTTGCAGAAGTGTGTTCCCAGAAGGCTGCATTCTGGCAGAATGTTGTGAAATTTTCTCTTGCAATCCTGGGTGAGATAGCTTCCTTCTTAATGTCCTATCTTGTGTAATTTTTGGTCTTTGTTGTTATTAGATTTGACACAGAAGCAAATCCATTTTGATATCAATGATGCTGACAACTTTTTGAGAGACCAGGCTGTCCTGGAAAGCTATTCTGTGTCCTGAAGATACTGTGCTTGTCCGTGGAGGAAAGCAGCAGCCTGCAGAACCCTCCATACACTGGCACCTTAGAGGATCTTACCTCCAAGTGGAAGAAAATATCTGAGGCAGGGCTGTGCAAGAAGTGTCTACCAAAAGCACATGTTTGTTTAAATTTGAGAAGTGCTCTCTTTGTGTCTGTTACTGTAGAGGGTCTGCATAAGTCCAACCTTCTCCAGGGCACTTTCTAATGCTTTGGAATACCTAGTCACATGAGCCATCCTCTTCACTAGGACCTCCCTGTGTCTTCATAGCAGAGTAGCCAGGTCTTCCCAGTGGAGCCTGCTGCAGGCAAGAGGACTTTGCAGTGGTACTGTTTTCAGATTGCCTCTGGGCATCCTGGTGGTGGAAAACTTGATAACCTTGGACAGAGCACTCCTGTTGTTTCCTGGCAGCAATTATCCTCTGTTTCTCTCTAGCTGGTAGTCTAGATCTTTTGCTACTAAACCAATTCTAAAAAGAAAGACAAATTATTTTCACTCCAGTATTATATAGGTAACTTAATTTCAGCACTACCACTGACTTGCTTCTTGACCTGGAGTAGACACAAAAAAGATAATCCTTCCTGGGTTCTCCATATAATGGAGATTGTGAGTGGTGCCCAATTCCAAATTCCAAATTGTCCCCACAGTCTGTAGTAGCCCTTCTGTCCATAAGAACCCAGGCTTTTCAAAATCTCCCAGCAACCTCTCTGCAACCTCTGTATTTAGAATAAACAGATCCTGAGCTTCCCTACACACACTCCCACAACTCCTTAATTTTTCTCAAGCTGCCCCATCTAGGTACAGTCATGACTCAGTGTATTGTACGAATATTCTTAAGTTTGTTGTATTTAAAATATACATAAGAACAAGCAAAAATTTGTTACAACTGGGAAGTACATTGTACATGTGATTTGAACAACTGCACTGAACAACTCTAGTCTTCATGTTTTTCTCCTGCATCAATGGAGGATATATGCAATGTCAGCCATAGTCCCCAGAGTTTAGAGGTGGGTGTATGGAGATGAGAAAGTGCTTTTTAGACTATGCAACCCAATGAGCTAGGGTTGTAGAGGGGCACAGACAAAGAGTTTCTGTAAGCCTTTTTATATTTCATCACTCCTGGAACCCATTTCCAAGTTGAGAAGAGCTTTAGGTTAAGAGCTAAAAGTGGTCTTCCATACATGTTTAAGACTTTAAAATTGTCACTATATATAACACCTGGGAGCTCTAAACTATGTTCTCATTTTCTCTAACATTATTATAACAGAAAGATGAGGTGCAAGATTCCATTATTTGTCAGTGGTGACAGAGGAGTTAGCAAATAGGTTACAAAAATTAAGCCAAAAGGCAGGTGCTCCTGTTCTCACATCCAGACCACCTATGATCTTCTCCCTGATCAAGCTGGCTCCTGATCACATGGGCTTTCTCTAAGAACGTGTATCTCATTTCAATTAATTTTTTTTTCCAATCATTACCTTGTTCAGATTTTCTTATTTGTCTAACATCACTGATTTGCAGGACCTTTGAAATGCTTCATTTTATGGAATTTTTCTAACACAGTAAATTCATTGCTTACATACTATTTGCTATTCCAGTATCTTCCAAAGCTCTTCTTATATTCCCTTTCTTATTTCCTCAAAAATTGTCCTCCTTGTGTCAAACAGCCAACATATTTCCTTGCCCATAGATATTGACAAAATAGAGATATATGAAAAACCCTCTTCAATGTATACTAGAGCAATCCTGAGATGGTAAAATTTTGTGCAGCTTTAACAATTATTTTGTTATTATATAGCTATTTTACAAAAGTAAGTGCATCAGAAATTTCCAAAACAAAATATTGGTGTATGTAACAAATGTCTAAAAGTACCTACTAATGCTGTGCAATGCCATGTGTGGGACATAATCAAACCAAGCCCGTTCTCCTGCACCCTAGGCAATCACCTCTTGGAGGTTTGACTGACATACCAAACTTCACGTATCTGAAGAAAAACTCCTCATGTCTCTGCTATAAAACTGATCAGGCCAAAATTGTACAACCATTCTTAAATCCTCTCACTGAATACCCAACATCTCTGAAAACTATCAGTTCCACCTTCAAAATATTCAATCTTCCTAGGTCTCTAGAATTTCACTGCTAGCACCCTGATCAAAACTGCAGAGGATAATTACAAGAGCACCTTACTTGGTGCCTACTCCCAAAATTGCCTCACAAGAGTTGATTTTTCCATAAAAGTCCTATGATACATTCACAAACACACTGAAGTGATACATGACAGAGTATCATGCTGTCCTATGTGAAAAAATGACATAAAACTTTTTCAAAAATTATATTTTCTGTCATCTACAAAAAGATATGTTCATGTAATTTTTGGATTGTTGACTTACATTGATTTCACCTATTTGACAATGCATTTGCTTGGCCAGCTTTTCCCGGATCCCAAAACATGGATATGGATTTTGTTCAAATGATCGATTAAGAATCTCCAGATCATCTTTTGTAAATATGTGCCGTGGTTTTCTTTTTCCTCTTTCTTGATTTGTTTCTCCTTCTTCCTCATGACTATCTTCAACTGAAGTTGCTGAAAAACATGGAAATATAAAGATCAGAATTTAGGAATACTAGAGGCATCCAGAGAAAGAAAAGATTATTCGTTGACTAAGATTTTTGAAAGGTGGAGCTCTGCCTCACACCTTATTCACAATAATAATAAAAAAAAATGGATTAAGGGCCTATCTTTAAAAATATAAGGATACCATGATATTGTGATCTGAATGGTGGGAAAGGATTTTGGTCTAACAAAAATTCAAAAATATAAAGAAAGAGACTAATGCAAAATGCTCAGCCAGAATAGTAACTGAGAAAGTACAAATAAATCATCTCACATTAATCTCACACCCAACACTTTAAGTGGTTGGCAGTAGAGTAGGGGAGGAATAAGATGAAATAAACTAGGGAGTAAGCATTCAGATGATACAGGTATTGATGTTTTATGACCACCTTCATTTTTTGCTCTATAATATGAAGTTCAAATTGAGCTTACTGTTCAACATAACAATCAAATAAAGGATACTGACACTTTTGCAGGATGTTTACATGACCTTTTCCTAACCCCTCTCCAACAGGATGGCAGTTTTAAAACACTGGTGCCAAGGACTCGCCAAGTGTTTTTTGAGAGCTTTGTTTGGTGGTACTTAGAATTGAAGCCAGGGCCTCAGGCTTGCTAGGCAAGCACTCTTCCACTGATCACACTCAAAATAGAAAAAGCTAAAAGGCTGGGCATGTAGCTCAGTGGTAGAGCAGCTGTGGGTTCAATCCCCAGCACAACAACAACAACAACACAAAATAAAAAGCAAGAAAAATGGGAGCCTAAAATGGGGGATAGAACTGTAAAAGAATAGAGATTTTATGAGACTAGAGTTATTAATAAGATGAAAATAAAATATTGTGTCATTATTTTCTTTTCTGTAAGAAAAATATACACATAATTGACATGAAAGCAAATGAGAAGAAAGACAAAACATGCCACTATCAAATAGAATGAAAAAACCCAAGTTAAAGCTACAAGAACAAAGTAGGGACACACAGACAGACAGACACACACACACACACACAGATACATAGGTGTGAGGCATATCAAAGAAGAAAAATGGCAGTAGTAGCCCCCCTTTTTCCTTCTCCCACTTCTCTTTCCCTCCAGTGGCTTGGGTTTTCAGTATTTTTCAGAAGGGTAACAGATAAACCCAGTAGCTGTTCCACTGGCTTTACCATAGAGCTTCATTCCAACCCTTTCTTTTTTTTTTTTTGAGACAGGGTCCAACAAAGTTGGTCTCAAACTTGAGATCCTCCTGCTTATCAAATCACACAATTCATTGCTGGGGCTCTCCACATTCCCTGGAATCTACACACCCTGTATCATCCCACCTCTTCAGGCAAGGCAGAATGCATTAACCTCACCCTAAACGAGACCCACACCGAGCTCTCCCTCAAACTACATCTCGACTGGGTCAAACTGCTCCAGTCACCCTGTTTCACCTTCAGACGCTCCCCAAAAGACCAACTCAAACATCCCCTTTTGTGGTGATGCATGCCCACCCTACTACCTGGGGTGAACACTTCAACCTACATTCTTCCATAACATTTCAATTTCTTCAGAACACAGATTTGGCAACTCCAGGAAACTTTATTACCTGATCTCTTCAGGTCACACATCTCTTTCCCTTTATCCCCAGGTGACTGGGTATATTTCTCTCCTTCTGGTGACACACCTACACTGACACCCAAATGGAAGTGCCCCCTGAGGGTTATATTGTGCACTCCCACCACTGCCCACCTACAGGAATCCCCAGGCAAATTGACTTTATGGATTCACATTTCCAGGCTGAAACCAGCTCCGCCTCCAACAGAGGGAGCCCAGACTGACCTTCCACACACAGTCCTCCTCTCACAAATCCATCTGCTCCACCACACCTGAGAGTCCTTTAAAGCTCCACATCTCACACCTGAGGGTTCCTTCCCCCTTCCCGAGGAGGACCTTCCTCAACCCGAGAAAACCTCACAGCAACATGCCTCAGTCTAGTTCCCCTTCTCTCTGCCACCCTCCTGGCACCCACATCCCTCACACCCACTCCTTCTGCCTCCTCAGACACCGCAGATTTCCCTCTAATGGGGATTTTCCTGTTTTGGGCATTTCTACCATGGATCAGAAATTCCCGCAGGACCAAGTAGCCAGATATCTAATCAGATCTTTAACCAGCCTGGCCCCAGGTATTTCCAGCTACCTGCCCCCTCTGAGGACACATGTCCCTTATGTGAAGGCCTCAACAATGGCTGATGCAAGTTCACCATCATGGTTATGGAACTACAAAATTGAAACATGGCTGGGAACGTCATATAACCTGTCACTCAGGGTTTCTAGGCCCACTCGCTCTCGTGTGCCTCCTCCTGACAGCTGGTCTCTTCTCAGCCAGTCCCTCTCACTGGACCTCTGGTCAGAAGCTAATGTGGTGTCTCCTCTTCCCTCTGCCCCTTGCCTTCAGGTATCTTTGGTGTTCTTAGGCTCATCATGTGGCGCACCTGGTTCGTGGATCTTCTGGAGGCCCTCCGACAGGACAGCTGGCTGGTTGCCCCCTTTTGCAAGGACAAGGATTGGACGGAGACTAGCCATGACCCGTGGCTTCCAGGAACGTTCATCGACCTCAGCCCCAAGGAAATCCACATCTTCAGTGCCCTGGCCTTTACAGCCATGCTTCTCTTGTCCCCCCTCCCTGGCCATCCCCCCCTTCCTTCACACTTGTTGTCCCTCTCCAGCAGGAAGGAGCCAGACAATTTCGTCACCCTGCTCTCAACACAAGAACAAAAAGGGAGGAAATTGGGTGTGAGGGAGACTCCCCACTGAAGTTCAGGTTCCCTCTCTTCTCACGAGAACACGGAATCCTTTACCCTCCTGCTCTCCAAAGGACGCCAAGCCCAAGAGGCCAAATTCAAAGGTTTCTTAACCAATCCCCAGAAGACACAGTGTCTGCTCGGCTGTTCCTGAGTCACTCTGCCAATCAGCACCCGCCACGTCACCTATGAAACCCTTCTTAAGCCCAAGCTTGCAAGTTCACACCCTCTCTGGCCTCTTCCTCCTCTCTCTCTCTGCCCTCCTCCCCTCTTTCTTCCCTCTTCCTCTTTTCTCTCCTCTCTGCTCTCTGCCCTCTTCCTCTCTCTTCTCTTCCTCTTCTTTCTCTGCTCTCTTTCTCTTTCTCTCTGCTCTCTTCCTGTCTGTCTCTGCCCTCCTCCTCTCCTCCTCTCAGGAAACTCTGAGCTTGGAAGCAGGAGAGACCACAGATTGAAATTGAATAAACATATTATAAGACATCAGATAAAAGTTTTATGAGCCTTAGATAGTTTGTCAAAAAAATGTTTTTTCCTTCTCAGTACTAGGTATTGAACCCAGAGGCACTCTACCACTGAGCTACATCCCCCAGCCCCTGCCTTTTGGGGTGGGAGGGTCAGGGTCCTGGTAATTTGCTGATGGGAGCATCCAAATTTCAGTTTTCCTGCTTCAGCCTCTGGAGTAGCTGGAATCACAGGTATGTGCCACAGTGCCCTCTTAATTCATCTTGTTCTTCATACAGTCCTCTGATAGAACAGAAGTCTCCATTTCCCAAAGAAACTGCATGCCTTTGAATTTTCTTCAAAAATCTGGGACCTTTGACTTTCCCGAATGTGTGGGAGAAGATAATAATACTAGGAAGGTTTTTTAAACTTCATGTGAAAAAAAATGCAACCAATGCTTAATAATTTCTCTCTTTCCTGAATCAGAGAATTTTCACATCCCTCTTTCTATTTAACAATTTGTTCTTTTAATTTTTTGATGCTGTTGTTACTGGTCATTGAACCTACAAATGTATGAAGGCTAATTCTGCAGCTGGAACAGATTTTTTCTTCATTATTTCCCAGCAGCCCTATGGGGATATACCTGATTATACAGATAGAGTCCTGAAGCTCAGAGAGATTAGGTAAACTCTGAGGAGACTGAATACAACAACATAAAGCAGATGAATGGGAGTGTAATGCCAGAGGCTTGGGAGGCTGAGGCAGGAGGATCATGAATTGAAAGCTAACCTCCGTAACTCAGTCAGGCTCTAAGCAACTCAGCAAGATTCTGTCTCTAAATAAAATATAAAAAAGGGCTGGGGATGTGGCAGAGTTTTGAGTGGCCTGAATTCAACCCCCAGTACCAAAAAATAAATATAAGGTTACATTTGGGCAACTTCATGGCAGCCATCAGTGCAGAAGGTAAATTAAAAAATAAAATGAAATAAAATAAAGCTAGCTGGATGCGGTTGCATAAGGCTGTAATCCCAGCGGCTCTGCAAGTTGAGACAGGAGAATCATGAGTTCAAAGCCTTAACAATTGCAAGGCACTAAATAACTCAGAGAGACCCTGTCTCTAAAATACAAATTAAGACTGGGGATGGCACTCAGTGATCCAGTGCCCCTGAGTTCAATCCCTGGTTAAAAAAAAAAAAAAAAAAAAAAAAAGAAAGAAGAAGAAATCCAGTTTTCTAACTTGATTCCATGGTAATAGTGCTTCTGTAACCAAAAATGAAGGGAAGGCACAAGGAACACATTGACGGGCAGTTAAATTCATGGGAATTCTTTCATGGGCTGGCAGCAGATGGGTCCTAGGCTGTCTGTCATTGGAGGCAGTCATTTGTGTGCTTTGGAGTACATGGGGGAATATTTGGGGAGCCAAAAGTGTTGGAGGACATTGGAACTGAGCGAGTAGAGCAAACCAAAATTGGATTGAGCCACCAGCTGCTCCAAAAGCCATTTGAATTGTTCCAGGATCCTACCCTCCCCTAGCCACAGCCCCCTCTGCTGATGCCTTCTTTGCCCCATGGACTCTGGCAGGTCTAGCTCCAAAGTCCTGATCTCATGCTTTCTTTTGGAGCCCTCTGCATGGGATCATAACTTATCCACCATGTGATAGGTGGCATATATACCAGCTCTAAGGTCCCCAACAAGGACTTTATGAGAAATAGGAAATAATGGAGGAGTCAGATTGAAAGAGTCCCTGTTTATGGGAATGCTAAAGAGGATGATGGTTTCAGAAGGCCAAGCAGACAGTGAGAAAGATAAAGAAGGGTAGAAGGTGACGGTGAGGTAGGGGATAGAAATGAAAGGAGGCTGCTGGGGTAGCTATGGCAAAGGGCAGTGAAAATGATAAGCCAACATTGATACCAATGAGGATGCCAAGACAGGAAGGAAAGGAAAAAATAAGCCAGGCATGGTAGTACAGGCCTGGAATCCCAGAGACATGGGAGGCTGAGGCAGGAGGATCACAATTTGGAGACTCAGCCCCAGCATTTTAGTAAGACCCACAAGTATGGGGAGACCATGTCTCAAAATCAGAAAGTGAAAAGAAACAGGGATGTATCACAGTGGTAAAGCACCACTGAGTCTGGTCCCCAGCACCAAAAACAATAAAAATAAAAATAAAAGAGAAAGAAAGAAAAGTTTTTAAAAATCTTAAAAGTCACATACGCGGTCATCTTTCACATGCTGTCTTAATCTAAAGGTGGTCACTTCCCTGTAGAGAGGCCCACCCACCCACTTAGCACCACTACCAGATATAATGTGCTCTGCCACCACTCAACCAAAACCAAAATGTGAATTTGCAATACAGAATGGTCCTACCTTTTTTTTTCCCTCAAATTACCTTAAAAAGGAAAATTTGCATTTTGTAATTACATTTTATATTTTTTATACTTCCATAGGGTCAGGTATTTTTAATGATCACAGATATCCAAAACAGCCTTCAGACAGTTCTGATTTTATTGTGGTATACCATGCTCATTACAATCTCAAAGGAGGAAAAAATTAAAACAGTGGCTGCAGTGGCCCAAACCTGTTACCCCAGCAATTCAGGTGGCTGAGGCAGAGCTTCCAAAGGACTCCTGGGCAATATGGTCAGACCTTGTCTCAGAATAAAAATAAAAATCAAAGATTTAGGGTGTTATTCAGTGTTAGTGTCCCCTGGTTCACACTCCTCAGGAGCAAAGGGACAGGAAGTATCTTATTCCCAGAATTCCATTAACTATAGTGTCTCTGTACTGAGCTGGACTATAATTAGATAGTTTGTATGAGGTATTCTTAAAGGTCAAAGATAAAAGATTTTTTTTCCTTTTTTTATTGTCTATAAAATTGCTATTTTATATATATATATATATAAATGTTGGTACATTGGTGTGGAAACATGCTGTCCAATATCATACTAGAATTTTATTTTGGTGAGTTCTAACAGTCAAATAAAAATGTTGACCTTAGATTGATTTCTCTGGCTTTAACTTTTTCCCCAATAACTCAACATTCCCATCAACTTTGTTTCCTTCTTTTCTCAGTAGCCTGAATTCACACCAGGAAATTACCTTTAGTCCCCTCCTCCATCAAGCTACTTCCAAAAACCACCTGGACACTCATCCCCACACCCCACTCCACTGCACCCCACCACACTGCTTTGTTCTCATTCTTTCCTCCCCTCCAGTCAGGATCTCCTCAGAGCTCACTCCATGATTTACACCAAGGAATCAGCTCCAAATTGCCCAATCTCATGGGTAATTTTTCTAAGTCATCAAACATATTGTCCAATCGCTTTTTTGTTTTCCTAGTTTGAATTCTTTATAGTAAGCTTGGATTCAGAGCATGTGATCTGAGTCCTTCATCCTTGCTACAGATGCCCATGATGGTAAGAGCCCAGCACACACCAGGTTCTGCAGATGGAGCCATGTGATGATGGAGCTGTGAACAGCCCAGCACAGGCTCAGAAACATCAACATTCAGGTGAACTTTCAAAAATACATAATCCCTGCATGGCATGGGGGTGCACACCAGTACTCAGGAGGCTGAAGAGAACTGCAAAGTTCAAAGCCAGTGTGGAACTTAGACCCTCAGCAACTAAGCAAGACCCTGTATCACAATTTAAAAATAAAATTAAAAGGACTGGGGATGTGTCTCAGTGGTAAAGTGTCCTTGGGTTTGATATTAAAAAAAAAAAAATAAAAAGTAAAATTTCTTTTCTCCATGACAAAAAGTGAATATGTTCCATAAGAATATTTAACAGTCCTGTTGAAGTCTCAAAACCACACCCCACCAATTGGGTGAATTTGGCAAACTGATGATTCAGCAAATTGGCTTCTAGGAAGTGGGTTTTGTGGAGATGATTTGATATCAATTGCCTTTTCACTGAGTTTGTACTTTTCCCACCAAAATTTTAGCAGCTTGCCTCATTCTCCCACACACAACATTTATACTTCACTCAACTGTAATAATGCTAAGAAAAATAGTTAACATTTATTAGTTTTGCTTTGTTCCACCTCTAACTTCCTTTCAAGGATATATATAAACCAGTATTCTTTAGGTTAAAATCATGCACAAAGTTTAATTTTCAACATCATTAATCCTTATTTGAAGAGTTTTTTTTCTTATTTATTTATTTAGTACTTTGGCTTGAACCCAGGGCGCTTTGCCATTAAGCTACATTCCCAGTCCTTGTTTTTTTATTCTGAGGCAGGGTCTCACTAAACTGCTGTGACTGGCCTAGAGCTCGCAACCCTGTGGCAGCCTCCCAAGTCCCTGAGATTTGGGGTGAAATTTGAAGATTTTTAATCAGGAAAATATACTCTGGTTCTCCCTTTGCCCCACATAGTTTCCATGCCTTACTGATTATCCCTGCCTCCTTTGTTCTTTACTTAATCCAATGTCCTGAAGATATTTGTGGTCACAATCCCTAAATACTGGATCAATGCAACATAGACACTTGTCTCTAGTTAATCCCTATTACTGATTTTTCTGTCAGCTGACCTACATTGTACCCAACCTGAGAGCCCCCAGGCCACATTTCTCTTCTTCACTGTTGTATCTCTGGGATGAAGCATTACCCCTGCACTAAATGGGCCCATAGAAATATTTCCTCCATATTTGAGGAAATGATGAATCTTTCCTTTATTCCCATCATATAGAGCTTTGTTAATCTTTCTTTTTCCCTGCTTTCAACTTTACTTGCATCCAATATGCAACAAACATTTTCAATTCCCTGGTATACAATGATCAAAAACAAACAAACAAACAAACAAAAAACCTTCCCTAACTTGCCTGGACTATAGAATCTTAACAGGCTGCTACACAGTGTCATTCATGATCAGGACCCTTCCTGCTTTTCCTTCCTCATCTTCCTTCACTCAATATCACATTTGTTTCTACAAGCAAAAAAAAAAAAAAAAGCAAAAATACTTATCCTGATTGTGTGGAAATACAATGCTTTTTATTTTAAAAAAATATTTAAATTGCCCACCATTATGATCCTGAATAACTGTGGAGGAAGAATTTTGCTACATCTTGGTATATGCCCATTCTACTCTCTAGCCATCTCATAAGAACACTCCTGCAGGTTATATATATATATATATATATATATATATATATATATATATATATATATATATATATATATATCATGTGATACTGTGCTAAAAATTTGTGTTTGGGGATGGGAGTAAAATTTAAATTTATTTAAATTTATTTTTCCCCAAAAAGATAATTATATTAGACATGGTGAGTGCATGCCTATAATCCCTGACCTTAGGGAGCTGAGGCAGAAGCATCACAAGTGCAAGGTCCACCTCAGCAAATTAGTGAGGCCCAAATAGCTAACTACTTACCTCAGAATAATTTAGCTGATTGCCTATTTTCCTCCTTAATTGGAAATGTTACCTTCATCATAAAATAAGTTCTTGGATATGTGAGCTCTATTAGTGGGTATTATTTCTCATTGATCTTTTTATTGGGTTTTGCATGTCAAATACCAAAGGTTTTTATTATTACAGTCAGGAATAGTGTGTCTGCATACTTCATAGGCCTATCTTATGGGGAAAAGAAAAGAATTCTTGTTTTCCATGTTTAGGTCATCAAACCATCCTGAAAGGAGAAGTGACCATGGTAAGAAAGTTCTCTGCCAGCCCAGAGGGGACAACAGCCCAGGATGTCTTGAGGTTACACAATTCAAGTTCTAAGTTTCATGTGAAAGTCAAGTTGAAATGAAATCTACAAATAAAATCTACATAATATTTGAACAAGACAAATAGAAAAAAAAATCCTGGTCTAACCAATTATGGTACCTCCAAAAAGTAACTTTATTTTGGTTAACTTAGCTAGAGTTGCATTCAATCACACTGGATATGAGATGAAATCATGTTTCCCATCCACTTCTAATCAGAATGCTGGCAAGAACTGCAAAACACTCCCCTCACCACACACACACCTTGTTTTCAACTGGGAGAAACTAAGGAAAATAAACACCAACATCCCACAGCCAATTGGGTGGCAGACCTGGGCCCTCATGTCTTGCTGTTCTGCCAAAGTGCCTGTCAGCAGTTTTGGATGAAGCATCCAAAGTAACATTCAGCAGCATGCCTCGCCTCCTAAATATTTTGTAAATCTCATCCAAGAATGATGCATTAAGGGGGAATAGTCTCTGTCACTGTTAGTGGACTTAACACCCTGCTTCCCATTTACATTACTTGTGGTTGACATTGATACTGTATCCATGGCAATGCTCAAAAATTGCACACACCCTGCAGACCTAGAGTTCTTTTTGCCTTCAGTTAAAGATGCAGCAATAATATTTTGAACATGTACACAGGATGGGGTTATATATAACATTTGTGAAGTTTTGTCATCTGCACAACCAGAGTTTATGGGTTTATGTTCTGGGTATTAGAGTATTTCCTAGAAAACTGAAAATAAATACATTATAAATTTCCAAAGATCAATGTGTCACTGTTATCCTGGATCTTGTCATGCTTGTAGCAAACACAGTTTGACCAGAGGAGAGATTTATTTTTTTCTTTTGAAGAGGAAGGTTTCTTTACACTATCCCATGGTGTTCTTTGCATCTTCAGGAATCCCACAGAACAGTTTTAATGTTAATAATAATAGACAAAAAATCCACAGAATGTTCACTGTGGGCCAGGCATTGTCTAAGATATAGCTTGCATTCTCTCATCTAATCCTCACTTTGACCCCTAGGAGACAGATTCTGCTAGCCATTATTCCCAGTGGGCCTGAGGGATTAGTAGCTTGTTTGCAATCAAAAGAGTGAATGGTAGAACCAGGAATCAAACCTAAATTCCTGTAGCTCCCAAGCCTATGTTGGTAACCTGTTCAGAGACAACCAGTTGTAAATTCCTGAGGTAGCCAGTAATTTAGTCCACCTGGTATCAATATATTCACAGGGAAATATGGATGTATATTGATTCCACCATCAAATTTGCTATAGAGAAATTACCCCATTTCAGCTTTAAGCAAGGGGTCCAATTGAAATGATGTTAAATAGCATCCAGGAGGAGAAGACTCAACATGAGTCTGAGCAAGAACTGACCACAGAAGCATCCTCTGAGGCCCCAGAGAAGCTGCACAGCAGAAGCTGAGCTTTGTAAAAGACCCCAGTGCTACTTCTGATTTGTCACCTTAAGTTATTAATTCAAGAGGAGGAATAAGAGAGGCCTGCTCAGGAGCACAAGATTACTTGGCAGGGTTCACATGATCACAGGGCATACATCCAAGTTCTGGGCAGTGGTACTGAGGGGTTTGGGTGGGTGTGACCCGGCTCCTTCCCTGAGCAGGTGCATAAGCTGTTCTCCCATTGTTGCTGTGGGTGTAATGGCCCCCACGCAGCTCCTCTGAACTGGCCACCAGGTTCTATTTCCAGTGTGAGGACTCACCCAGACTAGATGGAGCAGATCAGTAAATGGACATTGACCTGCAGGGGTTGTGAACCAGAGATGGAGCTTCTTCAAGCAGGACCAAGGTGGATGTTAAGAGGCTTTTGGGATTGGAGGGGGTGGGACAATCAAAGGAATGTGTCCAAGAACTTGGCAAAGCTCAATCAACCTGTAACATTGCAGGATTGAGGGCAGGATTGCCTTGAAGAACCTAGCCTTCATCAATAAACTTGACCTTCACCATTTATAAGTCTTAAAACAGAGGGTTTAATCTTGGGGTCCATAAAGGTCAGCAAACATTTATATTGGTTTGTTTGTTGAAATGCTTTACACTTCTCAAACATATTGAGGATATGAAGGAGAATTTTTAGATTATCAATAGTTATGTTTACTGTATCAGAAACAGAAGCAGAAATTGTTTGAATGATTTTTCTCATGATTTACTTCAAAATAGCAACATTGAGTGAATTGTGATGAATACACTCCACCAAAATTAGTTTCAACCTCATGGGCCCTTGAAATTAGTCCTAGGGCTGGGCATGGTGGAGCCCACCTCTAATCCCTGAGCTCCAGAGGCTGAGGCAGGAGGATCATAAATTCAAAGCCAGCTTCAGCAACCAAGAAGAGGCCCAGTTCACTAAATAAAATATTTTTTAAAAACTGCTGGGGGGCTGGGGATGTGGCTCAAGCGGTATCTCGCTCGCCTGGCATGCGTGCGGCCAGGGTTCAATCCTCAGCACCACATACAAACAAAAATGTTGTGTCTGCCGAAAACTAAAAACTAAATATTAAAATTCTCTCTCTCTCTCTCTCTCTCTCTCTCTCTCTCTCTCTCTCTCTCTGTCTCTAAAAAAAAAAAAAAAAAAAAAAAAAAAAAAAAAAAAAAAAAACAAACAACAACAACAACAACAAAAAAAAAAAACTAGTGAACTAGTGGGAATGTAGTAAGCACACCTGGGTTCAATTCTAGTACCAAAAAAAGAAATTATAAAAAAATGAAATTAGTCCTAAGGAAAAAATCATTTTGTTATGGAATATGAAATAGCATAATGAAGAATTTAAAATGAGTTGTAGGGCCAGAAATATGGCTTAGTAGGAGAGCACTTACCCAGCATGAGCAAGGCCTAGGATTCAATCACTAGTGCAGGAAAACCATTAAATACAATAAATTTTATTGCTTTGTTTATAAAACTTGAGTCTGAAATGGGTTTAATATGATGACAAATGTTAAAAAATATTATGAAAGGTTGCTTTTATCACACTATGAATTTTATCATATAAAATTAACACAGTATATAATAATATTATAACATATAACATGCAATGCTTATAAAATGCATCATAGGCAAAACCACACCAGGTGGTACATGCCTATAATCCTTGCTACTGGAGAGGCTGAGGCAAGAAGTTCACAATTTGGAGGCCACCCTCAGCAATTTAGTGAGGTCTTTTCTCAAAAAAAAAAAAAAAAAAAAAAGAATGGGGTTTATCTCAGTGGTAAATTGCCCCTGGGTTTATTCCCTAGTACCAAATAAATAAACAAAATATATCATACAGGCCTTGGGTTGTGAGTCAATGGTAGAGCTGTTGTCTCACATGCAGGGGCACTGGATTCAATCCTCACCACCACATAAATAAGTAAAATAAAGGTATTGTGCTCATCTACAACTAAAAACAATAAAGAAAAAGTCTTTAAAAATGTATCATACACTTTTTTACACTACAAAATACTTTAGAAATCTTAGAAAACTTTGTATAATTTTGATGGCCTCATTCCTTTGATTTGCTTTTTGCCATCTTCAGCTATAATACAAAGGGCTTTTCTGGTTTCTATGTAACTTATTTATGTTGAAAGATTCTGGGTTTGTTTCACCAGAATAATTTTCTAACTTTTACATTGATTTTATTATGTCCTTGATTATTCAATAAAATAAAATTTCTCACTGAGGAGAGAGCTAAACTTCTTTACAGTTCCTGTCACTTTCTAGGTTTATTCTTAAATGTCCCCTTCAAAGAGGAAAAGAAGTATTATCTCTCAAGCACCCATGGCCCTAAATTAAGCGTTCACACCAAACAGTTTTGGATTTTCACCTTCCTCAAATCAGTCCTAAAGGTGGAATAAAAGGCTTGGTGTGGTGGTGCATGCCTGTAATCTTAGCAGCTCCAGAGACTAAGGCAGAAAGATAGCAAATTCAAAGCCAATCTCAGCAATATAGAGAGGCTGTAAGCAATTTAGTGAGACCCTGTCTCTAAGTAAACTATAAAAAAGGGCTGAGGATGTAGATTTGTTGGTTAAGTGTCCCTGGGTTCAATCCCCAGTACCAACAAACAAACAAATGTTCTGGAATAAAACTAATGATAGCTGAGCTCATCAAGAAAGCCCATTGAAAATCACAAAAACTTTGTAACTCTACCTGATACAAACAGGTGCCAGAAACATCAGGCCTCTTTGATAGGATTACTGATGAATTGCTTCTGAATAAATGAGGTTTTTTTTTTTTTTTCAATGTTTCTTTCCACATTGTAGACTATAGAAGTATTGTCTATAGCACACCTTTCTGCTTATCTGGTTTTGATTTCATGGAAGCTATTTTACAATTCTGCAAAATATAGGTAGCCGATAGCAAGGAAAAATAACCCTCATCTCTACATCTCTACACAGGTACATTCTGCTGTGGCAGCTGGGTTCAGCTAACTTTCCGTTCTGTTTTTTTTTTTTTTTTATTGGTTGTTCAAAACATTACAAAGCTCATGACATATCATCTTTCATACATTTGATTCAAGTGAGTTATGAGTTATTTTTACCCCAAATACAAATTGCAGAATCACATCAGTTACACATTCACAATTTTTACATAATGCCATATTAGTGACTGTTGTATTCTGCTGCCTTTCCTATCCCCTACTATCCCCCTCCCCTCCCCTCTCATCTTCCCTCTCTACCTCATCTGCTGTTGTTTAATTCTCTCCCTTGTTTCCCCCCCCTTTAACCTCACAACCTCTTATATGTAATTTTGTGTAACATTGAGGGTCTCCTACCATTTCCATATGCTTTCCCTTCTCTCTCTCCCTTTCTTTCCCCCCACTCGTCTCTGTTTCATGTTAATCTTTTCCTCATGCTCTTCCTCCCTGTTTGTTCTTAGTTGCTCTCTTTATATCAAAGAAGACATTTGGCATTTGTTTTTTAAGGATTGGCTAGCTTTGCTTAGCATAATCTGCTCTAATGCCATCCATTTCCCAGCAAATTCTATGATTTTGTCATTATTAATTCAGAGTAATACTCCATTGTGTATAAATGCCACATTTTTTTTTATCCATTCGTCTATTGAAGGGCATCTAGGTTGGTTCCACATCTTGCTATTGTGAATTGTGCTGCTATGAACATCGATGTAGCAGTGTCCCTGTAGCATGCTCTTTTTAGGTCTTTAGGGAATAGACCAAGAAGGGGAATAGCTGGGTCAAATGGTGGCTCCATTCCCAGCTTTCCAAGAAATCTCCATACTGCTTTCCAAATTGGCTGCACCAATTTGCAGTCCCACCAGCAATGTACAAGTGTACCTTTTTCCCCACATCCTCGCCAGCACTTGTTGTTGTTTGACTTCATAATGGCTGCCAATCTTACTGGAGTGAGATGGTATCTTAGGGTGGTTTTGATTTGCATTTCTCTGACTGCTAGAGATGGTGAGCATTTTTTCATGTACTTGTTGATTGATTGTATGTCCTCCTCTGAGAAGTGTCTATTCAGGTCCTTGGCCCATTTGTTGATTGGGTTATTTGTCATCTTATTGTTTAATTTTTTGAGTTCTTTGTATATTCTGGATATTAGGGCTCTATCTGAAGTGTGATGGTTAAAAATTTGTTCCCAGGATGTAGGCTCTCTATTTACCTCTCTTATTGTTTCTCTTGCTGAGAAAAAACTTTTTAGTTTAAGTAAGTCCCATTTGTTTATTCTTGTTATTAACTCTTGGGCTATGGGCATCCTATTAAGGAATTTGGAGCCCGACCCCACAGTATGTAGATCGTAGCCAACATTTTCTTCTATCAGACGCAGTGTCTCTGATTTGATATCAAGCTCCTTGATCCATTTTGAGTTAACTTTTGTGTGTGGCGAGAGAAAGGGATTCAGTTTCATTTTGTTGCATATGGATTTCCAATTTTCCCAGCACCATTTGTTGAACATGCTATCCTTCCTCCATTGCATGCTTTTAGCCCCTTTATCAAATATAAGGTAGTTGTAGTTTTGTGGATTGGTTTCTGTGTCCTCTATTCTGTACCATTGGTCCACCCGCCTGTTTTGGTACCAGTACCATGCTGTTTTTGTCACCATTGCTCTGTAGTATAGTTTGAAGTCTGGTATCGCTATACCGCCTGATTCATACTTCCTGCTTAGCATTGTTTTTGCTATTCTGGGTCGTTTATTTTTCCATATGAATTTCATGATTGCTTTCTCTATTTCTACAAGAAATGCCGTTGGGATTTTGATTGGCATCGCATTAAACCTGTAGAGAACTTTGGGTAATATCGCCATTTTGATGATGTTAGTTCTGCCTATCCATGAACACGGTACATTTTTCCATCTTCTAAGATCTTCTTCTATCTCTCTCTTTAGGGTTCTGTAGTTTTCATTGTATAAATATTTCACCTCTTTGGTTAGGTTGATTCCCAAGTATCTTATTTTCTTTGAGGATATTGTGAATGGAGTGGTTTTCCTCATTTCCATTTCAGAAGATCTGTTGCTGATATACAGGAATGCCTTTGATTTATGTGTGTTGATTTTATATCCTGACCCTTTGCTGAATTTGTTTATTAACTCTAGCAGTTTCTTTGTAGACCCTTTTGGGTTTGTTAAATATATTATCATGTCATCCGCAAATAGCGATAATTTAAGTTCTTCTTTTCCTATTTTTATGCCTTTAATTTTTTTGTCTGTCTAATTGCTCTGGCTAGTATTTCAAGAACTAAATTGAATAGAAGTGGTGATAGAGGGCATCCCTGTCTTGTTCCATATTTTAGAGGGAATGCCTTCAGTTTTTCTCCATTTAGGATGATGCTAGCCTGAGGTTTAGCATATATAGCTTTTACCATGTTGAGGTAAGTTCCTGTTATCCCTAGTTTTTCTAGAGTTTTGAACACAAAGGGATGCTGTACTTTGTTGAATGCTTTTTCTGCATCTATCAAGATGACCATATGGTTCTTGTCTTTAAGTCTATTGATGTGGTGGATTACATTTATTGATTTCTGTATATTGAACCATCCTTGCATCCCAGGGATGAATCCTACTTGATCATGATGCACAATTTTTTTGATATGCTTTCGTATTCGATTCGCCAGGATTTTATTGAGAATATTTGCATCCAAGTTCATTAGAGATATTGATCTGTAGTTTTATTTCTTTGAAGTGTCTTTGTCTGGTTTTGGGATCAGGGTGATGTTGGCCTTATAGAATGAATTTGGAAGAACTCCTTCTTTTTCTATTTCTTGAAATAGCTTGAAAAGTATTGGTATTAATTCTTCTTTTTGTAGAACTCCGCTGTATACCCATCTGGTCCAGGGCTTTTTTTCGTTGGTAGTCTTTTGATGGTTTCTTCTATTTCTTCTTTTGTTATTGGTCTGTTTAATTGTGTGTGTCTTCCTGACTCAATCTGGGTAGATAGTATGACTTAAGAAATTTATCGATATCTTCATTATCTTCTATTTTATTGGAATATAGGGTTTCAAAATACTTTCTAATTATCTTCTGTATTTCTGTAGTGTCTGTTGTGATATTTCCTTTTTCATTCCATATGTTAGTAATTTGAGTTCTCTCTCCTCTTCGTTAGCATGGCTAAGGGCCTGTCGATCTTATTTATTTTTTCAAAGAACCAATTTTTAGTTTTTTTCAATGTTTTTTGTTTGTTTGTTTCAATTTCGTTGATTTCTGCTCTAATTTTAATTATTTCTTGTCTTCTACTACATTTGCTGTTGTTTTGCTCTTCCTTTTCTAGGTTTTTGAGGTGTAGTGTGAGTTCATTTATTTGTTGGTTTTTTTCTTATTTTGAGGAAAGAACTCCAAGAAATGAATTTCCCTCTTAAAACTGCTTTCATTGTGTCCCATAGATTCCGGTATGTTGTGTCTGTATTATCATTTGTCTCTAAGAATTTTTTTATCTCCACCTTTATGTCTTCTGTAACCCATTGATCATTCAGTAACATATTGTTCATTTTCCATGTGATGTAGGATTTTTCCTTCCTTCTTTTATCATTGATTTCCAGTTTCATTCCACTATGATCAGATATGGTGCATGGTATTTTCTCCACACCTTTATATTTACTGAGAGTCGCCCTATGGCATAATATATGGTCTATCTTTGAGTAGGATCCATGTGCTGCTGAGAAGAACATGTATCCACTTGATGATGGTTGATATATTCTATATATGTTGGTTAAGTCTAGGTTATTGATTGCATTATTGAGTTTTATAGTTTCTTTGTTCAGCTTTTGTCTAGAGGATCTGTCCAATGATGAGAGCGGTGTGTTGAAGTCCCCCATAATTATTGTGTTGTGGTCCATTTGCCTCTTGAACTTGAGGAGAGTTTGTTTTATGAACATTGCAGCACCATTGTTTGGTGCATACAAATTGATAATTGTTATGTCTTGATGGTGGATGGTTCCTTTTAACAGTATATAGTGTCCTTCTTTATCCCTTTTTGATTAACTTAGGTTTGAAGTTGATTTTATTCAATATGAGTATGGCCACTCCTGCTTGCTTCCGAGGGCCATGTGAGTGGTACGATTTTTCCCAACCTTTCACCTTCAGCCTGTGTATGACTTTTCCTATCATATGAGTCTCCTGAAGGCAGCATATTGTTGGATTTGTTTTTTTTTTTTTTTTTTTTTTTAATCCAGGTTACTAGCCTATGTCTCTTGATTGGTGAGTTTAAGCCATTAACATTTAAGGTTACAATTGAAATATGGTTTGTACTTCCAGTCATGTTTATTTATTTATTTATTTTAGTTTGGCTAGTTTTTCCTCTTTGGTTATTTTTTCTCCCCCTTTACTGAGATACCTCCCACTGTTAGTTTTGGGCACTATTTTTCAATTCCTCTTCTTGTAGTATTTTGCTCAAAATGCTTTGCAGTGCTGGTTTTCTGGCTGCAAATTCTTTTAGCTCTTGTTTATTGTGAAAGATTTTAATTTCATTGTCAAATCTGAAGCATAATTTTGCTGGATACAGTATTCTTGGTTGGAATCCATTATTTTTCAGCATTTGAAATACGTTCCAGGATCTTCTCACTTTCAAAGTCTGTGATGAAAAATCAGTCATTAACCTAATTGGTTTACCCCTGAATGTAATCTCCCTCCTTTCTTTCGTAGCTTTTAATATTCTCTCCTTGTTCTGTATGTTGGCTATCTTCATAATTATATGTCTTGGAGTTGGTCTATTAGGGTTTTGGATGTTTGGGGTCCTGTAGGCTTCTAGGATTTGGCAATCCATTCCATCTTTCATCTCTGGGAAGTTTTCTAGGATTATTTCATTTAATAAGTTGTCCATTCCTTTGGTTTCATCCTCTGTGCCTTCTTCTATCCCAATGGCTCTCAAATTTGTTTTTTTTTATGAGATCCCATATCTCTTGGATAGATTGCTCATGAGATTTAAGCATCTTTTCTGTGATGACTATATTCTTTTCAAGTTGATAAACTTTGTCTTCATTATCTGATGTTCTGACTTCTACTTGATCTAGTCTATTTGTAATATTCTCGTTAGAGTTTTTAATCTGGTTTATGGTTTCTTGCATTTCTAGGATTACTGTTTGTTTGTTTTTTTTAACAATCTCTATCTCCTGGTAAAGCTCGTTCTTTGCAGTTTGAATTTGTTTGTTTAGTTCATTTTCAAAATTTACTTTCAATGCTTGGACTTGCTGTCTCATGTCTTCTCTAATATTACGTTCCATCTGAGTTAGGTATGCCTTGATTTCTTTCCCTGTCCATGTTTCTGATGCTTCTAGGTCCTCCTGTAGATTTAAGTTGTCCTGCATTGTTTGTAGCCCTTTTTTCCCTTGTTTTTTCATGTTGTTCACGTTAATTTCCAGCTCTGTTTGACTGCTTTGTAACTGCTTTCTCCTATACATTTGTTTTGGCTTTGTATATCTCTGTTGTCTCTCCTTTGTGGTGGGAGATTATGTCTAGAAATGTTGGGCTTTATTGTACTTTAAAGCTGATTCATTCAATTCATAAAAGGCTTCCAGGTTCTGTATGCATATAGTGATTTGTTGTTTGTTCTTAGGACTATATGTTTAGGTTAGGTGCTATGATGGTACGAGGGTTAGTATGTCTTGGCTACTTTAGAAGATTGCTCTACTGAAGGTGGGTACTAACAGGCAATTGGATCCGGGTGTTGGTAGTAGCTAGGTATTTAGGAGCCCTATAGACAGCCTCGAGACCTTCACCTATTTGCATTTAGACAATTACACATAATGGAAAATGTAATGCTTGGGATGAAAGTTGGGTGGCAGGGGAATGAAGGTGCTCTTAAAAAGAAAGAAGGAGAGAGAGATAGATAGATTAGAGGAGAATGAAAAGAACAATAAAACTTGAAATGGGAAAGAAAGAGAGAAGGAAAATGGGAGAAAGGAACAGAGAGAGAAGAAGAAAAAAAAATATTGAAGTCTTAGAGATCCATTTCCTTCTCTTCCAGTAGGCGGAGCTGTGCCCTCCAAGTGGAGCTTCTGCTCTCTACCTGCCCATAGCAATCCCTGTAAGGCGTCTCCTGGGAGTCTCTCAGACTTGTCAGTCCAGAGCCGTTTCACTTCTCTGGCCCTTACCCCCCTTCCTCCTGTCAGCCAGGCAGCCATGTCCTGTTCACCAGAAGCGGTTCCCTAGAGATCTAGTTACACTTGCAGCACCACCGTGTGTCCCATTTAAGCCCCAGTGCTGTGATAAACTGGTGGCTAAGACCTTGGGAGTCACCGCTGGTGATATGGGGGCTTGGGGGTCGGGGATCCCCTCTACTTCCCTACAGACACGACCCCTGAGAGGTCCATGAAGTTTCCTGGCTGCTTGTATCTGGATAGGGAGGGAGTCACACACCTGCTAAAGTGGATTCTGCTGGGAAGGAATTCCATCTGATGAACTCTGATGATGTCACCTCTCTGCTATGGCGGGCCCCAGGCTCCTTGCCAGAGTGTCCGAATGGAGTGGTGGGACTGGTCCATCCCTGGTTGGCTTCAGCTCCCAGCTCGCTATTTCATGAAGGCTTGGCTAAAGACTTCTTTCTGCCAAGCTGTGTCTCGGAGGCTAGCAGGACCCAGTCACATTTGCTGCTGGCGGACGGGCCGGCAGCCAAGCTGTGGTGCGCAGACGGTGGCTGGCGGATCTGGACCTCTGCATCTTTTGGCAGGGATTCGCTCATCTGGGGCAATCTGTCGCTTCAAAAAATCCTAGTAGCTCCCGGCCAGTCTCTCTTCAGTGGAATTTTGCTAGGAGATTCTCCGTTGGTAGAATCTAAGCGTTATCTATGCGTCTTTATGACCCCATCACTGGGGGGGGGTATTGAAAACGCTGCCTCTCCGCCCGCCAGCATGTTGGATCTCCTCTCCTTTCTGTCTGTTGAAGAAGCTTATTTGAGCCCTATCTGTGCTTCTGATTTAACTTTCCTTTGCTTGATATAAGTCTGTGCTTTTTGACTTCTCCTTTTAGTCAGATATAATGTGCCTAGTTTCCTCATTGATTCAGTGAAAATCCCTAGCAAGTGTTCATTTTATATCTTTTGAAGGTCATGATTTGACCTTTTAAAATATGTTTTCAAACAATGCACAGGGTAAATGTTCATTACAAATAAGGCAAACCTTAGGCTTTAGAGTTTAATTCTCACCTGTAATACCAGCAGTTTGGGAGGCTGAGAATTTGAGTTCAAAGCCAGCCTCAGCAACTGTGAGGCCCTAAGCAACTCAGAGAGACCCTGTCTCTAAATAAAATACAAAATAAGACTAGGGATGTGACTCAGTGGCCAGGTGCCCCTGATTTCAATCTTGGATACCCAAAATGAAAGAATTGACCACACTCGTGTAACCAGCATCCAGGTCAAAGGACAGAACAATATCAGAAACTCCCTGGTTTTTCTCACAATCACTACCCTCCCCCAGCCCACAAAAGAACTTGACACTGAGTTCTCAAAGCTTGGATTAATCTTGCCAATTTTTGAATTTCATGCAAATTGAATCACAGCATTTTTGTGAAAGTTCCTCTCATTGATTATGTTTTCATCCACAAGTTTCCATACAGTGGTAGAATATTCATTACCACATCTGATGTCAATTGAAATTTGGGTAGTTCCATTTAGGACTATTATGATAGAGCTTTTATCAACATTTGTATTGGTATATTTTTACAATCATGCAATTTCTACTGTGGAGTGGAATTGCTAAGTCACATTTATTTCTCCATCTATCTAAAACATGAATTCACCTTGAGATTCTTTGATCTAATCGAACACAACAAGGTTCTTTTTACCCTCTCCCTTTCTTTATTTGTAGTTCATTTCATCCACAGTGAGAAAACAAGCTCCTACTAAATATAGCATGCTTATTATTTGCTCAATCCTAGAAACCTATAAAATAATTTCAGAATTGGTAACCTGTATTCCCTAGCTGTGTCTGCTGAAAGGGCCTGGGATCAATGGCACTCCAGTAGCAATGAGCACAAACAGAACCCCAAGAAAGGGAAGCAGAGGCCAGATATAGTGATGCACACCTGTAATCCCAGAAGCTCAGGAGGTACAGGCAGGAGAATCACAAGTTTGAGGCCAACTTGGGCAACACAGTGAGACCCTGTCTCAAAATAAAATTTAAAAATCTGAGGGGTAAAGCTCAATGGTAGAGGACATGCCTGGCATGTGCAAAGCCATGGGTTCCATCCCAAGCACTACAAAACTAAACAAATAAATATATAAGGAATTGTTGAATGTGTTGCTGGCAAGGAGTGCTGGGTTCATTGTCTCTGTTAACCAAAGAATTGAAGAACAGGACACAGAGAGAGCAAGCAAGAAGTAGACTTATTGTAAAAGCAACAGAGTTTCAAAGATATGCTTCTCTGAAAGGAAGGGGCCCCAGAGCTGGGAACTCAATGGGGGAGTTTTGGCTTGTTGCTTTTATGATCTCTGGAATTTCCTCCTTTCCTTATCTCCTCTCCTGTCCATGTACTCCTCACTATTATTGATTGGTGTCCTCTGACCACAAATATGTTTTAGTTTTTCTACTGGATTTCCCACTTAGGAGCATGAATGTAGGAGCGTTTGTCTGACTGGGTCCCCTGCTTCTGTCCTCCATGAGCACATTCATCAAGCAGGAAGTTGTCCTCATCAGAAGACCCTCTCCCTGTTTCTTTGTTCTGGCCCCACTCCTGAGCTCCTCACTCACCATCTTGCCCTGACGGCCTAAGCCCTTCTACATCTAGAAAACCACCCTTTGGAAACACAGTGTTCATGAATAGTGAGCTGAGAATCAGCAATGAATGAAAGGGTTAGTAGGTAAAAATACAATGATAAGATATTTACATAGTATTAAAGTATCTCTCATGAGATATTTATTACAAAAGGAAATTTTTAAAGTAGAGAGATCATGCAGCTATCACCTTTATCACACCCTCTTCCTTCCCCTCATTAATGGGCATTGAGCCCAGGGGAGCTGGCCATACCACTGAGCTACATCCCAGCCCTTAATGGGATGGACTGAGAAACACTCTACACCACTTCACAGGAGCTTAACACAAAGTCAGAATGGATGAATTGTGGCATTTGAGCTGTTGTTACTGATACAATAATTATTAACACTAAACCTTGACCTGCATTTTGCTTCTCCCTGTACCAAGCAGACCCTCCTCTCCTCTTATATTTTTTCCCACCTGGCAGGAGTTTGGTAGGTTAAAAACAAAATATAAACAAGCAAAAAGCTTCTTAAATCTCAACTTTCCAAGTTCTCTTCCTCCTTTCCCCACCCTGCCCCAGATGTCCTGGTTCACTTCTCTGGCTATAGCTTGCTGTGGTCTTGGGCTAGCAGCATCCTAGGCAAAGCCCACACTGCCTTGTGGGGCAATGCTGAGGGCTGTCTTGGCTGGGTCTCGCTGGTGGATCTGGAAATCCTTCTTGGTGCCAAAAGCCAAAGACAAGGATGCATTGTGTGGTTCAGGCACTCCCAACCAGGAGGCTTTCCATTTGGGCTGTCTCTCACCCCATGATGTGCTCATAGAGAGGGCCACCCCCAGCTTCCTCTTTTCCTAGGTCCCTTGCTTTGGGCATGAGCAAGGAGAGCAAGCCCCAGAGCAGGCTGAAAATCTGAGTACACATCTCGGGCACTGGTACAAACTGGGCACCGTGGTGGCAAATCCCCACACCTCTAAATAGTCTCTGTGTACCTTGGGCCACCTCCTCGATCCTCCCAGACTCACCTTGCATTCAGCGTGGGTATCAATGCAACCTGCAGGGTAAGGGAGCATTAAAGAAAAGAGAGACTGGAGGCTCCTGTATCAAGGGTGCTTCATTAGCTCAGGCCAAGTGTGTTCCTTCCTGGCATCAGGAGGCTCATGGCAGAGACCCCCAAATACCCCAGTAGCTTTATTTTCAACTTGTTCACCCTCCACATTCCCTCATTATCTATGATTTTCCTGGAACCTGAGTTAAGAAGCTCCTTAATGCTGAAGATGTGGATTTTGCAGGCAGACCTACCTGCCTTCCAACCTGAAAACTGTGACCCTCTAACCTTAGATTAAATATATTAATAAATTTTACTTGAAAAATGGAATGAAGATACCTACCTGGTTCAAGGATTAAATGAGATAAGGCATGTACAGTCCAAAACACCACTGAGATTAGAGAAGGCATCCAGCAAATACAGAATAATAATAAATGATGGTACTTCCTGGCCACCAGTGTGCTTTGTGGCCTGACACCTGGTTGGTATATTCTCTTAGTTACTTTCACTCATGCCATTCTTCCAAATTTTGAATTTGATGGCTCATTTTTATTTTTATTTTTTTCATGTATTTTCAAATTCTTGAAAAATATTGTTTTCTCTTTTTTATTTGTTTTAATAAGTTACACATGACAGTACAATGATCTTGATGTATCATACATTTGAATGAGATGGGATATAATTTCTCATTTTTCTGAGTGTACAGGTTGCAGAATCACATTGGTCATGCAGCCATGTCTATACAGACAGCAATAATAATGCCTATTTTATTCTGCTGTCCTTCCATTCCCCCTTCTCCTCCCCTCCCCTCCCATCACCTCTCTCTACCCAATGTGACACACTTCTTTTTTTTTCCCTCACATCATCATACATGTATTCTGTATAATGATGACTGTCTCCTTCCATCTTCCATGCAATTCCCATTCTCGCTCCTTTTCCCTCCCACCTCTCTTCCTTATCTAGAGGTAATCTTCTTCTCATGCTCTTCTTCCCTACCCCATTTTGAGTCACCCCCTTATATCAGAGAATACATTTGGCATTTGATTTTGGGGGATTGGCTAACTTCAAGTAGCATAATCCGCTCTAATACCATCCATTTCCTTGCAAATGCCATTATCTTGTTATTTTTTAGTGCTGAGTAATATTCCATTGTGTACTACAGAGCAATAGTTTAAAAAAACAGCATGGTACTGGCACCTGATGGCTCATTTTTAGAGAGAGAATGTTGAACTTTAGTAAACTGGGCCTTACTGTCTTCTTGCCCAGAAATTTTCCGTATACATTGGGTTGGTTTCTTTAAGTGTGAGGAAAGAAACACACATTTGTCATAAATTCAGGCAGTTTATGGAATCATTCAAGTTCTGGTCTTAACATATTTTCTAGGTA
This sequence comes from Marmota flaviventris, assembly GCF_047511675.1. Classification (NCBI taxonomy): domain Eukaryota; kingdom Metazoa; phylum Chordata; class Mammalia; order Rodentia; family Sciuridae; genus Marmota; species Marmota flaviventris. The sequence goes on from NC_092501.1 coordinate 44,673,423, forward strand.
AACAAATCTTCTACTAATAGCAATAATTTGTCTCCTTCACAATACTGCCTCTTTTGATTTGTGCTTTATTGCATTGAACTGCCCTTGGGTATTTAAATTGCTTCAATAACAGCATCTCTACCTCTTCCTGGTGTAAGAAAGAACAAAGGCCATGAAAGGAGGTATATGTCTGTAATCCCAAGGCTGGGGAGGCTGACACAAGAGGATTGAGAGTTCAAAGCCAGTCTCAGCAATTTAGAGAGGCCCTAAACAACTTAGCAAGATCCTGTCTCTAAATATAAATGAAAGGCTAGGGATGTTGTTCATGCAGCTATTGGTTAAGTGCACCTGGGTTCAAGTCTACAAACAAACAAACAAACAAAGGAGCACAGCTCTCCTTTATCCTCTATGCATGTGTGAACTGTTTGATTAATAAAGAAGTAATTATCATGGATATTTCCCTTAATGTATACCTTAGAGTTTATCAGAGTTTATCATTATTGATAAGTCATCAATGGCTGTTTAAATTCAATAGCTAAGTATTTATTGAAATGATACCATTATTTTGATTTTTGTTTCTTTAACCATGGGACAGGCATGGCTGCCCCAATTTTTTTCATAATACCATTTGTGGATAAATAGCCAGCCAACAATTTAGTTTATTTTCAATTATCAGGTAAATGACTTGGCTGACTTGGGAGGCTGAGACAGGAGGATCCCAAGTTCAAGATCAGCCTGGAAACTTAGCAAGGCTCAAAGCAACTTAGTAAGACACTCAAAATAAAAAATCAGAAAGTCCAGGGATGTGGGGATGTGGCTCATTGGTAAACTACCCCTGTGCCAAATCCCTAATAAAAAAAGAAAGAAGGAAAGAAAATTAGCAGCTAAAGGATAGACTATACAATAGAGCAAAAGGATATTTAGATGTCCATCTGTAGAAAAAAAATTTAAGTTAGAAATACTTTTCTTTAGCAGCACAATTCACAATAGCTAGACTGTAGAACCAACACAGATGCCCTTCAATAGATGAACGTATAAAAAAAAAAATGTGACATTTATACACAATGGAATATTACTCAGCACTAAAAAAAATTCATGGCATTTGCAGGGAAATGGATGGCGTTAGAGCAGATTTTGCTAAGTGAAGTCAGCCAATCCCTAAAAAACAAATGCTGAATGTCTTCTTTGATGTAGGGGGCGCGACTCAAAATAGGGATGAGAGATGCATGGGAATTGAAGAGAGAAGGGGAATTGCATGGAATATGGAAGGATACCCTCATTGTTATGCAAAATTACATATAAGATGGTATGAGGGGGGAATGAAAAAGAGAGAGAAAGAGAGAAATGTGTAACAGTAGATTGGGTAGAAAGAGGTGATGGGAGGGGAAGGGAGGGGAGGGTGGGATAGGAAGGGGATAGGAAAGGCAGCAGAATACAACAGACACTAATATGGCTGTATGTATAAATGTGGCTGTATAACCAATGTGATCCTCCAATCTCTACACGTGGAAAAATGAGAATTCATACCCCATTTGAATCAAATGTATGGTATATCAAGATCATGGTAATGTTTTGAGCAACTAATAAAAAATTTTTAAAAATATTTCTTCAAAACCACAGAAAAATAGTAAATGGAATAGAGATTATATCTTTAATAACCTTAAAAAGTACTTGGAAACAATAATGAAAAATTTTATAATTTTGAAGTGTGGAATCATAAGCAAATTGTAAACTCTAGAAGTCATAAAGGAAAATCTTGAGAAATTTGGCTACCTAATATCTGAAGTTTCTGAGCAGACACCAAAAAAGACAGTGAAAGGGAGGTCTGGGGAAAACATTGCCAGCACCAATAAAAGGCATTTACATCAATAATCAGAATATACAAAGAAAAGGGGGAAAATAGAAGGGAAAAGTATTTGAGTAGGCAAATGCAACCCAAACTCACTTCTAAATAGCAACAACTAAATAACACATACAAGAGGATACCATTTTGTAGCATAGAATGGTTTTATTAAAAAAAAATAGGTGTTGGGGAACAGCCCTGGACACCTGGGTCTGTGACCTGAGGTCCTGCCACTCCAGAAGTATTTTATATAAAGGACACCTCCTCCAGCACTATTCCAATGCAAACACTATTGGGAGCGCACTGGCTCATCTGTGGTTTAGTGAGAGTTGGGGGCCTTATTGTCAAAAAATAAAGGTGCTCTCATTCTGTGATTGCCCTTCGAGGAATCTAGCCTTTCCAGAATACACAAAAATGGGGACTAGGAATGTGATTCAGTGGTTGAGCACTTGCCTATCACATGCAGACCCTGCGTTCAATAACCAGCACAGGGGGAAAAAAAAGAAAAAGAAAGAAAGAGAGAGAGAGAGAGAGAGAGAGAGAGAGAGAGAGAGAGAGAGAGAGAGAGAAGGAAGGAAGAGAGGGAGAAAAAAAGAAAAGAAACATGGTATTTACAGCCACCCTCCCCCTCTAATGCCTGCACATCCTCAAGTGCCCTGAACTCCAGTAGGAGGGAGCAAGAAGGTCTCAAAAGGAGTCCTCCACCAAAGCCCACTACCCCCAAATCCACAAGTGGTAAAATGCCCAAGTCATTGGCAACAAAAATTGCTTTGTAAGGAGCAAAGAAAACTCAAAGTTACAGGCCCAGTGTTGTGGTGCTCTGACATCTAGTTTGCCAATAAATTTCAGATACATTAACTCATGTTCCAGCATCTGGTTTGAGAAACTGCTTCAATTTAAAAACAGATTTGTGCTTCCAGAGGGCAGCTACCCCTCTTGGCAAGTGAAATCTCTCTATTTGTCTTTTCAGAAGACAGAAAAAGAACTGTGCGATCCATGGCAAACATGAAGTACTTAGGCCAAATGACCTCCAAATAGCACTCTGACACATTGAGAACTTATGTAAGAACCTACTCTGGGGCTGGGTGTGTGTGTAGCTGTGTGAAAGCCTCCCATGCATGAGACCCTGGGTTTCATCCACAGCATCTCAAAAACAACAAACCAAACCACTATTGGTAGGTCTGATGTTAAACATCCCCTCTGTCGCCAAGGTGTCAAAAGGTGCCTCAGTGGATGATTGTAAGTAGAAAACTAGGGGAGAGGAATCAGGTATTGGCAGATTTTCCATTTATATTTGTGTGCAAATTTTTTATATAAATGTTAAGTATGCAAAGCATTAATGCAGATCAAAATGTTTCAGTGAACAGCTTTTGGCGATTCAACTGTATAATGATTATAAAGTCTGTTTTTTTTTTTTTCTTTTTTTGACCATGGCAGCATTTTGATTTTTTAAAAAATAAGTTAACTTCTTATTGACAGCCACTAAACGTCGTTTGTAGAATTGTGATCATACACTGGATTTCACTCACTATGCCTTTCTGAGTGGTCCTACATGCTAGGGCAGGTTTTTAATACTGTCCATCTTCTGGGCTGTTTTTATAAATTTTCTATTAAAATACAGGAGGCCAGGCACTGTGACACATGCTGGTAATCTCAAGTATTCCAGAGGTTGGGGCAAGGGATTGCAAGTTCAGGGAGAGAAAACTCCGTGAATTAGTGAGACCCTGTCTCAAAATAAAAACTTAAAAAGGACTGGGGATATAACTCAATGGTGGAATGTCTCTTGGTTTAATCCCCAGTAACTAAATAAATAAATACATGAAACTGTTAAAAAGATATGTACACAAGTATGTTCATGAAGCATGTTTTATATTGGGGAAAAAAGAAAGAGGCCATTTGTCCATAAATAGGGCATTGTCTAGATAAATAATGGTATACCCATCCACAGTATCCATTGCAGCTCCTACATGGAATAAAGTAGATTTATGTGTACTCACTTTCATAAACTTTTTTCAAATTTTTAGTGATCTCCCAAGATTCGATGCTAGGACTGAGGTAGACATGAATTTAAAAGCAAAATATTTATTATTTGATACCATATTTATATTTTTTTTCTGTACAAATTACGAAACCAGGGAATATGTAGAGAGTAACAGGAAGTGTCCACCATGCTATGGGAACTGAACTGGAATTATTGGGCAGAGTGAATTAGTGACAGGGAGGAGTCTGATGTTTTGCATTTTTAACTTTATTACTTTGTGCTCTAACATAACAAAAAATCAAAGTGTGTGTGTGTGTGTGTGTGTGTGTGTGTGTGTGTGTGTGTTTAATCTCAAATTCACAATATTAGGCAAGCAATCCCTGACTTTGAGCTATAAGAATTTTTGTGGATTTAAGTATTTGATAATTTCCCACTGAGCTAAACTACTGTGGAATGTCCAACCAAGTATGAGAAATTCATGGCATTCTTTAAATAAATCCTTCCTTCTAGACCACCTCATCTGGGCATCATAATCCCCAAGTAAGCTTTTTAAAAATTAGATCCTAGGGGATGGAGTTGTTGCTCAAAGGTGGAGTGCTTGCCTAGCATGTGCGGGATGCTCAGTTCAATCCTCAGCACCACATAAAAATAAAGAAAGAAATTAGGGTGTTGTGTTCAATTACATATATATATATATATATATATATATATATATATATATATATATATATATATATATATATATATAGTTTGGAATTAAATTAAATCCTAGTCTCGGTGACAGATCTGATGACTCAGAATCAGAACATCTGTGCCTGAGGCTGTTGTCTTACTGTTCAGGAGGAGATGTGATGTGAGGATTATTGAGTAGTTAATTATGTGGGACAATTGCACTGAGCCTGAAAAGGCAGAGAGGCAGAGAGGCAGACCTGGCCTGCAGGGGCTCCTCCAAATAAACCTGATGGGGACTCTTGATGGATAAAGTCATTCTCCCAGGCTTGGCAATGAAGGTGAAGCAAGCAGGGTACTCCGAGTACTCAGAGTTCTCAGATTTGTTAGGGCTGTACCTTTATTTGTATTTTCACTAGAACTATTATTTTTTGCACTTGTCTCAGTTTCTGTGTTCTAAACTGGAGGAAGGTGAGGGATGATTAGAAGATTACCAAAAAACTCACCCAGCTTTTGCAATGAAGAAACCCACCCAGTTTTCTTAGCATAAAGACAACAGGATGTAGTGTGTTATTATCTAAGAACCAGGCTGTGCAGAGGCAGACAAGTTAGATTCTACTCCTCACCCCTCTTTGTGCCAGTTTTGTGACTTATCTGCAAGTTATCTGCAAGGTTCTTGACCTCTTTGAACCTTGATTTCTTGACCTGGATAATGGACAATGACTTGCTTTAAATGACATTTAAGGAAAGATCAGAGGTGGCAAAGAGTAGAAGTCAATCAATCAAAGCTCAGCAGCTGTTTGTTAGTACCACAACAATTACTAGAGCATGAACTCCTTAAAGGTTAGACACATGTGTGAATATGTGATTTCCCTTTCCTCTTTCCCTACAGTCTACCTAACACTAGTAGAGGGCCAGTACCAGGGTCTGAACCCAGGTTCTTGCACATGCTGGGCCAGCACACAACCACTGAGCTGTGCCTTCAGTCCAAATTAAAAAAAAAAAAATATATATATATATATATATATATATATATATATATATATATATATATATATATATATATATCAAACAACAGGATGGCAATCTTAAAACACTGGTGCCAACGGTTCGCCAAGTGTTTGTATGGGGGCTTTGTTTGTTTGGTGGTACTGAGAATTGAAGCCAGGGCCTCAGGCATGCTAGGCAAGGACTCTTCCAAGGGATCACACTCAAAATAGAAAAAGCTAAAAGGCTGGGCATGTAGCTCAGTGGTAGAGCACCTGTGGGTTCAATCCCAGCACAACAACAACAAAAAAAAAAAAAAAAAAAATAGAAAGAAAGAAAAATGACAGTCTAAAATGGGGGATAGAACTGTAAGGGAATAGAGATTTTATGAGACTAGAGTTATTAATAAGATGAAAATAAAATATTGTAACATTTTTTTCTTTTCCATTAAAAAAATGTACACAGAATTGACCTGAAAGCAAATGGAAGAGAGTCAAAACATGCCAGTATCAAAAGGAAAAAAAAAAAAAACAAGTTAAAGCTGTAAGAACAAAGTAAGGACACACAAACAAACACATACACACACAGACACACACAAACACACACACGCACACACACACACACACAGGTGTGAGGCATAACAAAGAAGAAAAATGGCAGTAGTATCCCCCACTTTTTTTTATCACACTTCTTTCTCTCTCCAGTGGCTTGGGTTTTCAGTATTTTTCAGAAGGATAACAGATAAACCCAATAGCTGTTCTACTGGCTTTACCATGGAGCTTCATTTAACCCTTTCTTATTTTTTATTTTGAGACAGGGTCCAACAAAGTTGGCCTCAAACTTGGGATCCTTCTGCTTCTCAAATCACACAATGCATTGCTGGGGCTCTCCACATTCCCTGGAATCTACACATCCTGTATCATCCCACCTCTTCAGGCAAGGTAGAAAGCATTAACCTCACCCTAAAGGAGACTCTCACCAAACTCTCACTTGAACTACATCTTGATTGGTTCAATTCTAGTACCATAAAAAGAAACTGTAAAAAGAATGAAATTAGTCCTAAGGAAAGAATCATTTTGTTATAGAATATGAAAAAGCATAATGAAGAATTTAAAATGAGTTGTAGGGCCAGAAATATGGCTCAGTAGGAGAGCACTTACCCAGCAAGAGCATGGCCAAGGGTTCAATCACCAGCCCAGGAAAAATTTAATTTAATAAAATAAATTTGATTTGATTTGTTTATAATACTTGAGTCCAAAATGGGTTAAATATGATGAGAAATGTTAAAAATATTACGAAAAGTTGCTTTTATCACACTATGAATTTTATCATGCAAAATTAACACAGTATATAAAAATATTTATAACATATAACATGCAATGCTTATAAAATGCATCATACAAAAAACCACTCCAGGTGGTACATGCCTATAATCCTTGCTACTGGAGAGCCTGAGGCAAGAAGTTCACAAGTTGGAGGCCAGCCTCAGCAATTTAGTGAGGCCTGTCTCAAAAAAAAAAAAAAAAAAAAAAAAATTAAAAAAGAATGGGATTTAGCTCAGTGGTAAAGTGTGCCTGGGTTCAGTCCCTAGTACCAAATAAATAAACAAAATATATTATACAGGTCTGGGTTTGTGACTCAGTGGTAGAGCTCTTGTGTCTCACATCCACCTGGGTTCAATCCTCAGCACCACATAAATAAATAAAATAAAGGTATTGTGCTCATCTACAAATAAAAACAAAAAAAGTCTTTAAAAATGTATCATACACTTTTTTACACTACACAATACTTTAGAAATCTTAGAAAACTTTGTGTAATTTTGATGACCTCATTTCCTTGATTTGCTATTTGCCATCTTCAGCTATGATACAAAGGGTTTTGTTTTTTCAATGTAACTTATCTATGTTGAAAGATTCTGGGTGTGTTTCACCAGAATAATTTTCTAACTTTTACATTGATTTTATTATGCCCTTCATTATTTAATAAAATAAAATTTCTCACTGAGGAGAGAGCTAAATTCTTTACAGTTCCTGTCAATTTCTAGGTTTATTCTTAAATGTCCCCTTGAAAGAGGAAAACAACTGTTATTTCTCAAGCACCCATGGCTCTAAAGTAAGGGTTCACACTGAACAGTTTTGGATTTTCACCATCCTCAAATCAGCCCTAAAGGTGGAATAAAAGGCTTGATGTGGTGGTGCATGCCTGTAATCCCAAGCTCCAGAGACTAAGGCAGGAGGATAGCAAATTCAAAGCCAATCTCAGCAATTTAGAGAGGCTGTAAGCAATTTAGGGAGACCCTGTCTCTAAGTAAACTATAAAAAAGGGATGAGGATGTAGATTCATTTGTTAAGTGTCCCTGTGTTCAATCTCCAGTACCACCAAACAAATAAGGTTGTGGAATAAAACTAATGATAGCTGAGTTCATCAAGAAAAGCCCATTGAAAATCACAAAAACTTTATGACTCTACCTTATAAACACAGGTGCCAGAAACATTAGACCTCTTTGATAGGATTACTGATGAATTGCTTGTGAATAAATGTGGTTTTTTTTTTCAATATTTCTTTCCACATTGAAGTCAAAAGAAGCATTGTCTACAGCATATCTTTCCACCTTATCTGGTTTTGATTTCATGGAAGCTATTTTGCAATTCTGCAAAATATAGATATCTAATAGCAATGGGAAATAACCCTCATCTCTACACAGGTATATTCTACTGTAGCAGACAGGTTCAGCTAAGTTTCCTTTCTGACCATTGAAGAAGATTATTTGAGCTCTATCTGGGATTCTGCTTTAACTTTCCTTTGCTTTATATAGGTCTGTGCTTTTTGACTTCTCCTTTGAGTCAATTATAATCTGCCTAGTTTTCTCATTGATTCAGTGAAAATCCCTAGAAAGTGTTCATTTTGTATCTGTTGGAAGGACATGATTTGATCTTTATAAAATATGTTTTCAAACAATGCATAGGGTAAATGTTAATTACAAACAAGGCAAGCCTTAGGCTTTAGAGTTTAATTCTCACCCTTAACCTTGGTGGGAAATCCCTACAGGACATTAACTAGGTGGAGAATTCTAAAAGGAAATATGGCTAGCTGGATTAACCCCCAACAGCTCTTCAGTCCTACTCTCTCTCTCTGCAGGGGGTAACCCTTGGGCAGGTCACTTCACTTTCTTCCACTGTGCTCCTAGGTAGGTGGGGTGACAATAATCCCTTCACCTCCTGGATTAGAGATGTTTTCAGTCATGAAAGGGTTATTATCATGTTTATGCAATATGGTCTGGAAGAAGAAGTGGGTGGGCTTGTTAAGAATTGTTCTATTTTTTTTTTTTTTTAATGAGGCTTTGTAACACCTGAGTTGAAATCAGGGTTGCATGAGATTTAGACCAAGAGATGAGGATTTTGCAAAATCTTTATATTGAAGTAACAAAGATATTTTCTGAATTGAACACACTTGCCAGAGGTGATGGCACATGCCTGTAATCCAACAGTCTGGAAGAAGACTGATGCAGGAGAAATTGAGTTCAAAGCCAGCCTAACCAACTTTGAGGAAATTGTTAGACCAGGATGCAAGAAAAGACCACTGACTCCAGTTAAAATCAAACTAAAGCAAGCTTATTATTTTGACCAGCTGGGCTGCCTCTCCCACAAAAAAAACCACAGGAACAAGACAGCAGCCACAGGTTTCTTGCAGCCCAGCTTTATAGCCCAGAAAGTTATACAAAGTGGGGGTTGCAGATGACAAAACTCTGAGGAGCATAACACAAATGTTAGTTTACATTTTTGCTGGCCCCGACATCAGAATTTATGAAAGTCATTAGAGCCTCAGAGAGGGTCATTATCTGGCCAGGAAAGGACAGGATTTGTGAGGCATCATTAAAGTTTCAGAGAGGGCTGCTATCTGCTCAGAGAGAGCCAGACATGGGTGAGTTCAAGGCAGGGCAGGCATTTCAAGCAGGTTCCGAGTTTGCAGTTATTTATAGTAAAGTGGAAATTAGCTTTTTATGGCTTTGTGGGAAGATGGCTCCCAATTTTAAGAGAAAATCAGGCTGGGTCTATCATTCCCCTATTTTCTTTTTTTTTTTTTTTCTCTATTATATATTTTTATTTTCTGAAATGATAGAAAAGAATAAGATCACTTAATATATGTTTATTATTGCCCTTAAGATAAAATTTGAGGGTAATTTATAGCAAGGATTGAGTCTCTGCTTTTCTTTCTGATTTGATTTCTGCCTTCTTATTGCTGTGTGTACTAAAAGCAAACCAGACTTCTTTCAATTCCTCAAGCACTCCATAACTTCAGCCTTTTTCCATGTCCTCTGTCTAGAAAGTTCTTGCCATTCCCCATGCTCTACAGCAAAGTCTCAGGGATGTAGGGACATGGCTCATTGGTAAATTACCCTTGTCTTAAATCCCTAATACAAAAAGAAAGAAGGAAATAAAATTAGGAGCTAAAGGATAGATTATACAATAGAGCAGAAGGATATTTAGATGTCCATTTGCAGAAAAAAAAATTAAGTTAGAAATATTTTTCTTTCTTCAAAACCACAGAAAAATTGTAAACAGAATAGAGATTAAATGTTTAATAAAATTGAAAAGTACTTGGAGAAAATAATGGAAAAAAATTATAATTTTGAAATGTGGTATCATAAGCAAATTGTAAACTCTAGAAGTCATAAAGGAAAATTTTGAGAAATTTGGCTACCTAATATCTGAACTTCCCGAGCAAAGACACCAAAAAAGATAGTCAAAGGGAAGTCTAGGGAAAACATTGCCAGCACCAATAAAAGGCATTTACATTAATAATCAGAATATACAAAGAAAAGGGGGAAAATAGAAAAGTATTTGAGTAGGCAAATGCAACCCAATCTCACTTCTAAATAACAGCAACTAAATAAAACCAACAAGAATATACCATTTTGTAGCACAGTATGGTTTTATTTAAAAAAAAAAATAGGTGTTGGGGAACAGCCCTGGACACTTGGGTCTGTGACCTCAGGTCCTGCCACTCCAGAAGTATTTTATATAAATGACACCTCCTCCAGCACTACTCTGAAGCAGAGAGTGATGTGATAGTTGGGAGCGCACTGGCTCATCTGTGGTTTAGTGAGAGTTGGGGGAAGTGTTTGCCTTATGGACAAAAAATAAAAGTACCCTCATTCTGTGATTGCCCTGCCAGGAATCTAGCCTTTCCAGAATATATGAATATGGAGACTGGGAATGTGGTTCAGTGGTTGAACACTTGCCTAGCACATGCAGGCCATGGGTTCAATCCCCAGCACAGGGGAAAAACAAAGAAAGAAAGAGAGAGAGAGAGAGAGAGAGAGAGAGAGAGAGAGAGAGAGAGAGAGAGAGAGAGAGAAGGAAGGAAGGAAGGAAGGAAGGAAAGAAGGAAGGAAGGAAGGAAGAGAGGAAGAAAGAGGGAGAAAAAAAAGAAAAGAAACATGGTATTTACAGCCACCCTCCCCCTCTAAAGCCTGCACTTCCTCAAGTGCACTGACCTCCAGTAGGAGGGAGAAAGAAAGTCTCAAAAGGAGTCCTCCACCAAAGACCACTACCCCCAAATCCACAAGTGTTAAAACGCCCTAGTCATTGGCTACAAAAATCGCTTGTAAGGAGCGCCCTCTAGTGTAGACACTATGAAAACTCAGAGTTACAGGCCCTGTGTTGTGGTGCTCCGACATCTAGTTTGGCCACTAAATTTCAGATTCATTAACTCCTCTTCCAGCATCTGGTGTGAGAAAGTGCTCCGATGTAAAAACAGATTTGTGCTTCTAGAGGTCAGGTATCCCGCTTTGTGGGAATCCATTGAAGACTCTCTGGGTGTCTTTTTAGAAGACACAAGTACGATCTGTGCGATCCATGGTAAACATACACTAGTTATGCCAAATGACCTCCAAATAGCACTCTGATACATGGAGAACTTTCATAAGAACCTACTCTGGGACTGGGTGTGAGTGTGTAGCTGTGTGAAAGCCACCCATGCACGAGGCCCTGGGTTTGATCCACAGCATCTCAAAAACAACAAACCAAACCACTCTTGGTAGGTCTGATATTAAACATCCCCTCTGTCCCCATGGTGTCAAAAGGTGCCTCAGTGGATGATTATAAGTAGAAAAGTAGGGGAGAGGAATCAGGTATTGGCAGCTTTTCCATTTTTATTTGCGTGTGAATTTTTTACATAAATGTTAAGTAATATCAAAATGTTTCAGTGAACAACCTTTGGCGATTCAACTATATAATGATTATAAAGGTCTGCTTTTTTTTTTTTTTTTTTTACTTTTTTTGGACCATGGCAGCTTTTAGATTTTTAAAAATCTAAGTTAACTTCTTCCTGACAGCCACTAAATGTTGTTTATTGAATTTTGATGGTACAGTGGATTTCACTCACTATGCCTTTCGGAGTTGACCTACATGCTAGTGCAGATTTTTAATACTGTCCATCTTCTGTGCTGTTTTTATAAATTTCCTACTAAAATACAGGAGGCCAGGCACTGTGACACATGCTGGTAATCTCACTTATTCCAGAGATTGGGGCAAGGGATTGCAAGTAAAGGCGCAGACAACTCTGCAACTTAGTGAGACCCTGTCTCAAAATAAAAACTTAAAAAGGACTGTGGATATAGCTCAGTGATGGAACGTCTCTGGGTTTAATCCACGGTACCTAAATAAATAAATACATGAAACTGTTAAAATGATATATACACAAGTATGTTCTTGAAGCATGTTCTATATTGGGGAAAAAAGAAACAGTCCCTTTGTCCATAAACAGGGCACTGTCTGAATAAACAATGGTATACCCATCCACAGGATACTTTGCAGCTCCTACATGGAATAAAGTAGATTTATGTGTACTCATTTTCCTAAACTTTTTCCAAATTTTTAGTTATCTCCCAAGGTTCGATGCTAGGACTCATGTAGACATGAATTTAAAACCAAAATACTTATTATTTGATACCATGTTTATATTTTTTCTCCATACATACTAAAAATACAGGGAATATGTAGAGAGGAAATAGGAAGTGTCCACCATGCTGAGGGAACTGAACTGGAATTATTGAGCAGAGGAAATTAGTGACAGGGAGGGTTTGATGTTTTGCATTTTATACTTTATTACTTTGTGCACTAACATACAAGAAATCAAAGTGTGTGTGTGTGTGTGTGTGTGTGTGTGTGTGTGTGTTTCTAATCCTAAATTCATAATAATAGGCAAAAAATCCCTAACTTTGAGCTATAAGAATTCTTGTGGATTTAAGTATTCTTTGATAATTTCCCACTGAGCTAAACTACTGTGGAATGTCCAACCAAGTATGAGAAATTCATGGTCACTGACTTGGTACTGAAACTCCAAAACCAAGAAATAATTCTGGTAAAGTGGACAACACCTATAATTCCAACAACTCTGGAGGCTTAAGAAGGAGGGTCACAAATTCAAAACCACATAAGCAACTCTGTGTCTCCAAAAATAAAGAGGGTTGGCAAACTAGCTATGTGGAGAAGACCCCTGATTCAACACTTAGGCCATCAAAAAAAACAAAACAAAACTTAAATAAGCCTCATCACAGCTATTAGATGGAACAGGGAGAAAATTAACACAGCTAACTTGATAACTTTATGTGAGCCTTCTTATCTGGGAATTCAGTGTTCTGTAAGAAAAGATAGCATTTTCCTGTGGAAACATCTAGAAGCAGAATTGCAAGGCATCTGCCACTTCAATCAACATTCCCAGTGACTGTCCATATAAGACATTCCCCCTGTTAGAGTTGCCATTTATCCACCTATTCTCAGTCTCATTATATGAAGGAAAATATTTACAAAATAAAGGTTTGTATGCTACACACCTTTGAAATGCATGAAAAACACGTTTTATTTTGTCATTTAATATCATTTCAGAATTTCACACTTAAATAAATATGAGATACACGACAAACATAGCATCTGAAACTCTTCACAATGGTTCCAAGAGGGTGGGCAAAGGAAAACCATAAATGCAAGATTTCTTCACTACTCCTGGTGTTGCTTAAATGACAAGAACAAGTATAGCCTCTTTAGTAATCAAACATAATGATAGCAAAATGAAAAGGACTGACAAAAAATACTCTATCCTTGGCCTGCTTCTACACAAAACACCCCAGGAGTCAACAGGATATTCAGGAAGAGCATCTCCAGCTGCATGTGTGAATGGTGCCCTCTAGTGGTCTGAGCGATGTAGCCTGCAGAGAGGGGTCCACAGGAGCTGTTGGAGAGACAGGAAACTCTGTGGTGGAAGACTTCAAGGTGTTCTATGTCCTAGAGACCCAAATTGAAAAACTGGTTCCAAGTGAAAAGTTCAGTGATACGGCTGCCTTCGAAGTTTCTCTCAAAAACTCAGATCAACAATATCCAAAGTCCTCCCTGGGCACACTCAGATATCATTGACCTTCATGCCCAGGTGACTGTCAGTACCCTCTGGATTCACAAACAGGGGCTCTCATCTCAGTGCAGGAGCCTCCAGGAGTTCTTTAAGTTGCAGTAGCTGAACCTGTGGCTTCAGTACAAGTTCTGCTATCAGTGGGGACCTGGGCTGCTCTCTAGCAACTTGCTGTCCATGTAACACAAAAGGTAGCCCATGTAGGAGGATGGTGGTATCCAACTCAATTATGGTCCGAGAAAGATTCTGCCAAGAATGTGAATTGGAAATCCAATGACACAGCAACAGGCACATGCCTGCCACAGGACACCTCAGGCACATTCACTGTGAGCACAGTGGGAGAGTTGAGGGCTGGGGGAGATTTTTAAAGGCAAAGGTAAAAAAGAACTACAACACATATTTCCAAATAATAAGTCTTGGCAACTGTAGTAAAGAACAAGAGAGATGTAAGTTCAAAGTTAAACAGACAGTTTCTGGACACACATCACTGCAGAAGTCTGTTCTAAAAGGCTAAATTTCAGCAGACTCTTGTAAATTCTTGTCAAGCAATTCTGGATGAGATGTCTTCCTTGATAATGTCCTGGCTTGGTTTTTGTTGGTTTGTTGGTGACGGTGGACACACATGAAAATCCATTGTGATACCAATGACACTGTCAAATTTCAGAGAGTCAGCCTGTCCTGGCAGACTATAATATCCTAAAGATGCTGCTCTGCTTCAGGGAGGAGAGCAGCAGCCTTCAGACCTTGCCATACAAAGGCACTGTAGAGGACCTTATCTCCAAGGTGGAGATAAGTTGTGAGACAGGCTGTGCAAGATGGATCTACCTAAGCACACATTGGTTTGAATCTGGCAAGTGCTGTCTTTGTGCCTGTTGCTGTGGCAGTGGCTGCCTGAGTCCAGCTTTCTCCAGAGCACTAGGAGAGGCACAGTCAGGGATCTATGACTGGTGGGTACTGCTACCCCTCCAGAAGACACTGAGAGTTCAGGAAGCTGTGAGGAAGGGCTGTTAGCTGGGATTAAGGGGGATGTATGAAGGATTGGGGGAGTTGTTTTTTTTTTGTTGTTTTTTTGTTTTTATAATTTTTTTTATTTTCTAGGGCATTTGTAAATTTTTTTGAGTTTTTGTTTGTTTGTTTTTGTTGTTGTTTTCAAGAAAATTTCCTACACTGAGCATCTTTAAGTGCACATTCAAGAGACTCTTTGCTCTGACCCTGAGAGCATGACTACAGGATGACTTCTGACTATAGGTCCCTAAAACTCAATGCCAAGGACTTCAGTTAAAATTTCAGCCAAGTCATCAAATGTTTCATACCTCTGCTCAGTTGGGGACATTAGAATTGGGTCCTGAACTGGCAGTTTCTCTTGGTAACTCTGTGGCTGTTGCAGCTGTGGATTATAATATCCCCAGTCACTCTGCTGCTGTGGTCCCCACAGATCAAAGAGGTCCATGTCCTGCTGCTGCTGCATCTTTCCCTGCACAGTACTGACACAGGGCAAAGGCAAGCCATCAAATAGTTCATACCCTTCACCCCAGACCTGCTGGTTTGGGGACCTGGGCTGCTCTCTAGCAACTTGCTGTCCATCTAATGCAAAGGGCTCTGGAAGAACACTCAACTCCATTTGTGGAGTAGATGTGCACTCAATCTGAGACCTTGAGTCCTCTCCATTCTTTTGAGAATCCGCATCCTGCTCTTGTGGAAGAGAGGGCAACTGCTGCCCCAAGACATCATGCTTCTCAGTCATTAGAAGTGGGTTTTGAACAGGCAGATTTTCTTGATAACTCTGCGGCTGTTGCAGCTGTAGATTATAATACCCCCAATCACTCTGCTGCTGTGGTCCCCACAGATCAAAGAGGTCCATGTCCTGCTGCTGCTGCATCTTTCCCTGTGCACTATTGACATAGGGCAAAGGCAAGCCATCAAATAGTTCATAGCCCTCACCCCAGACCTGCTGCTTTGGGGAACTGGGCTGCTCTCTAGCAACTTGCTGTCCATCTAACACAAAAGAGTCACAGGAGCCATTCTCTTCTCGGGGGAGTCCCTGTGTCTCCACAGGAAAGGAGCCAGCATTTTTCTGTGGAGCCTGCTGGAGGCAAGAAGGCTGTGCAGTGGCACTGTTGTCATATTGCATCTGGGCCTCCTGCTGACCTAAAACAGGGAACTCATGTCTCCTCCTGGTGACAACCGCTCTCTGTTTCTCTTTGAGTCGTAGTCTGCATCTTTTATTTTGAAACCAAATCTAAAAAGAAAGAAATTATTTTCAATAAAATATTTTATACTAAATCTTAACTTCAGCATTATTACTGACTTGCTCATTGGCCTGGGGTAGACACACTAAAGGCAATCCATCCTGGGCTGAACCATGGAGGTTATTGTGGAGGTTATAAACAGTGCACAATTCCAAACTCCCAACTCTTCCCAGTATCTAACCAAACCATTCTGTCCACGTGAACACAGGCTTTTCAAAGTCTCCAAACAACCTCTCTGCAACCTAGGAGAGCCCCAGGTGCCCTGTACACTTTCCCACAGCCTCTTGATTTTTCCCAAGCTGCCCCATCAACACCCATTCAAGACTCCGTATCCTGTAAGGTTATTCATGAATTTGTTGCATTTAAAAGCCATAAACAGAACAAACAAAAGTTTGTCAAAACTGGACAGTGTATTACAGATGTGATCCTAACAATCAAATAGAACAACTCTAGTCTACATTTTTTTCTCCTGCATCAATTCACAATAATTGCAATGCCAGCCATAGTCCACAAAGCTTTGAGGTATGTGTTTAAAAATGACAAAATGCTTTCTAGAATAGGTAACTTAATTAGCTAGGGTTGTAGAGGTTCACAGTCAAGAGTGTCTGGAAGCATTTTGATATTTGATCACTCCTGAAACCCATCTCCCAATCAGGATGAATTTACGTTAACATCTAGGAAAATCTTTGATCCCCACTTAGGAGATTTAAAATTATAACTCTACATAACAAAACTGGTTCTTCTAAATACATGTTCTAATTTTCCCTTCCAACACAATTAAACACAAAGAAAATAAGATGTGAGCATCCATCATTTGTCAACAGTTAGCAGGTGGGTTCAAAATGATGAGACCAAAAAGCAGGTGCTCCCTTTCTCATTTCCAGACTCCCTAGGATCCTCTCCCTGACCATGCTTGCTTCCACATCACATGGGCTTATTCTAAACTATTGCATTGCTTTTCAAACCAGTTTCTCTCCCTGACATTATCTGGTTATGATTTTCTACTTCTTAGTATAGCATCATTGATTTGCAGGATGTTTGAAATATTTCCAGTTCATGGAACATTTGAAATACAATAAATTCATAGCTGACAGAGAATTTGCTATTCCTTTATTTTGCAACACTGTTATTACCTTCCCTTTCTTATTTTCTTTAAGAAAATATTCTCCTAGTCTCAGACAACAAATATTTTCAATAAGCATTGGATATTGATAGAAGAGAGATATATGCAAACCCAATTCACTATACATTAGGGCAATCCCAATACAGTAAAACTTTGTGCAGCATAAATAATAATTCACAAAAATCATCATATCAGAAATTCCCAAAACAAAATATTGGCTTATGTCCCAAATGGCTACAAAGTGCCTACTAATGCTATGAGGTGCCACATGTGGGACATAATTAAACCAAGTCTTTCTCCTGCACCTTGGGTGATCACCTCTTGGGAGTTAGATTGGCATACCATAGCTAGCAGTTTGCAAATAAAATCCTCCAATGTCTCTGCCAAAAAACAAATCAGGATAAATTGAAGTGCCATCCTTAAATCTTGTCACTGAATACTCAAAAACTCTGCAAACTCTTTGTCCCAACTTTAAAATATCCAATCTTCCCAGTTTTCCATAATTCCATAGCCAGCACCATGATGAAAAACTGGCACAGTTCCTATTCTGAATAATTACTGAGCATGTTAATGGGTGCCGACTCCCAAAGTTGCTTCACGGTTCTTGATTTTTTCATAAAAGTAACATAATAAATTCACACCCACACTGAAATGAAACTGTGACAAAGATCAACAATATCCTATGTGAAGAAATGACATGAGACATTTTCAAACAATCGTTGTATTTACTGTATTATATAAAAAAAGATGTATTCATGCAAGTTTTCCAAATTTTGACTTACGTTGATTGAGCTGATGGGGCAATGCATTTGCTTTGCCAGCTCTTGCCGGGTCCCAAAATCTGGGTAGGAATTCTGTTCAAATGATCGATTAAGAATCTCCAAGTCATGTTTTGTAAATTTGTGCCGCGGTTTTCCTAACCCTTTTTCCTGTTTTGTTTCTTCTACTTCCATAGGACTATCTTCAACTGAAGATGCTAAAAGTGCAGAAACAGAAAGAAAAAGATTGAGGATTGCCAGTAGAATCCAGAGGAAAAAAATATTATTTGTTTACCAAGATTTTACCAATGCAGAGCTCTGCTTCACAACTTATTCATATTAATAACACCAAAAATGGATTAACTGCTGATTCTTAAAAATATGAGGAAAACATGAGATTATAATCTGCATGGTAGAGAAGAATTTTAGTCTAGAAAAAATTCAAAATATATAAAAAGAGACAAATAAAAAATGCTCAGTCAAAACAATAATTGAGGAAATACAGATAAACCAGCTCCTATCAATCTGATAACCAATCCTTTAAATGGTTGGTGGAAGATTAGGGGATGAATAAGATTATATAAAGTAGAAAGAAAGCATTGGGTTGTGACAAGTATTTATCATTCTTCCATAGAACACAAAAATGAGACATTCATTTCTGATTCAAAAGAAATTAAATTTAACAACTGGTCCTGAGAATACTGGATATCCTCATGGAAAGGATAGTGTTGGACATTTTATCCAATAGGGAAACATTAACTCAAAATTCAAAGAATTATCAATAAAGCTAGAAAAATGCAAAAAACTTGCTGCAAAAAAAAAAAAAAAAAAAAAAAACTTGGGAGAATGTTTCATGATATTGAATTTGGCCATGATTTCATAGATATATCATCAAAAGCACAAACAAAAAAAATTATTAGACTATAACTAAATAAAAACTGTGCATGAAAGGACACAAGGAAGAAAGTGAAAGGACAATCTGTGGAACAGGTGAATCCCTTTGAAAACCACACCTGAGAGAGTGTTGATACTTAGACATAAAGAACCATATCTCTAAAGTGGGCATAGGATTGGAATAGATATTTCTCCAACTAATTTAATTAAATTGTCATTAAGCCTGTGAAAAGATGGTCAACCTTACAAATCATTAAGAAAGCCAAATTCAAATTCACAGGAAAATCAAACCTCACTCAGATCACCAATGCTACTATCCACAAACCACATAAGCAAAACAAAACAACTGTAGAGGAGGAACAGAGGAACTGGAACCCCTGATGCCCTGTGGGTGGGAAGACAAAATGATGTAGCTACAATGGAAAAAAGTATGGTCAATGCTCAAAAATAATTAAAAATTACTATATTATCCAGCAATATCATCTGTATGAGGTACCTAGAGGAGTCAAAGTCATTGGGATAAAAGTACAATGATAGTCCTCAGGGACTGGAGAGGGGGCTCTGGGGGGGGGTGTGCTTTAATTGTCACAAAGTATCAGTTCTATAAGGTGAAAAGTGCTCTGTGGAGAGTTGCTAGTAATGGTTACAAGACAATGACATGTAGGTGATGCCTCTGAAGTGTACATTTAAAAATGGTGGTGAGGGTAAATTTTACCTGTTTCATTAAAATAAAAAAAAAATTTTTAAAAAAAATAAATAAATAAATAAACTCAAGGAAATAGATCCAAAGGGAAAATATGAATCTGTACACTTTACACAAACATAGGTTACTTTTGCAGTAAAGTCACTTATAATATAACTAACCTGTGCCTGAAAACAGATTTAATTCACTCTCAAAGTGGAACCTCATTGGCTTTAAAGGCCCAACCTACAAATAAAGTTGCAGGGCACATGCGTTTTTCACACAAGAACTTCAGGGGCTTCAACACTGACTCCATTCCAGTCAGATTGAGCCCAGAGCAATTTTCTCTCAGCCATGCACCAAATAACAATGTTGTGGCCAAGGATGGACTGGATATATGATGCTGATGCCTCATGGCATATCACTGAGTTACTATTGACATCAGAGTTATATTAGATTTTGTAAGTCACTCTATGATGTCCACACAAGAAAAATCTCCTCATATGTTTCTCAGAAACAATGCTCACCATTAAGCAATGCCCGATTGGAAACATTGCTTTTTTTATTTATTTTTTTTTTTTTTGATGATTTTAATATGAGAAATTCAATTCCTCTTAAAATACAGGCATTTTCAGTTCTATCTTATGGAGCTAAAACAATTTTATATAGAAAAAAAATTTTTGAACATAGTGTTTAGTCATCATGGTGAGCTAAGGAGAGTACATTTGAGGCTTCTCCCTGTCTAGAAGAGGCTGCTGAGAAGAGTAAAGGAAGCAATGCTTTTAATAATGGGACCTAGGAGACAGAAAGTTTCTTCAGCTTTTCCTAAGCAGTACCACTTTTCAACCACTTATTCTAGAGAACCATCAAAGATGTGCTGCATGAGGTACTGGGCATGAGATTGCAAATTACCCAATGTATTGAAACAACACCTAAATGGGAATTTAAAATTTAAAAACAACAACAACCAAATCACGTATTCACACTTGGAGTGTCCAGATGAGCACAGCCAAGTTTTCAGAAAAGCTTCTGGTCTGGTTCATCTACTCCTCACCCAAAAACTCATATACAAAAGTTTCAGATTTTCTGAAAAGCAAATGTTCATCCTTCAAATGTTTGAAAAACGTGAGGTTTTTGGAAGTCAAAGCTCAGTAGTAAAAACAGCCACAAAAGATATCATCCTGTGAACTGCAATAGCCCCATGGGTAGAAGCAGGGCCTCTGGTGCCTACTTACCTGAGATCCATGATGGCTTTGTGGAGAAATTCACATCCCATACAGACTGCAGTAATTCAACACTGTTGTTGTTTTGGGGGGAGAGGGAGGTTCCTGAACATTTTTGCCTCTGAGACCATGTGACCAGTGGACTCCTGAGTCCACTATGTACACTTGGGAGGAGGGTCATGTAAGTTGCAAGACAGCTACACCTGAACCCACAGCCTTCACCTTTCAGCAAGGGCTCATCTACAAAAAGAAATCAGAACTACAACAAAGACTTTTGAACGTCCACTATGCACACAAAAGATTGTGCCAAAATCTCTTCCACTATCCAATTTATTTCTTTTTTTTTAAAGAGAGAGAGAGAGAGAGAGAGAGAGAGAAGGAGTGAGAGAGAATTTTTTAATATTTATATTTTAGTTTTCGGCGGGCACAACATCTTTGTTTGTATGTGGTGCTGAGGATCGAACCGGGCCGTACACATGCCAGGCGAGCGTGCTAACGCCTGAGCAACCACATCCCCAGACCCTATCCAATTTATTTCTAAATTTATTTCTAAATTCCACAGAATATTAAAAAAAAAAAAAAAACTGAACTCGATTAACAATCCCCAGGATCCCTCATTAAATTCTTCTAGTATATTTTCTCGCCCCTCCCCCATCCTTGGGTTCTGGAGATCTAACTCAGGACCTGGGACATGCTAGGCAAGTACCCTACCTTTAAGCTATGCCCATGTCTTTGTTTGCATTTGATTTCTTTGTTTTGTGCTGGAGGAAGCCAGAAAGAACCAAGGCTTCATGCATATGGGCTCCTGGTTGCTGGGCAAGCACTCTGCTATGGAGCCACACCCCAGCCTATCCTGTTGATTTTATTTTATTTTTCTCTTCACTCTGGGCCCTTTACCACCTCTGTCCCCATTAATATCTAAAATCTCCTAGACTGGCCATGAAGTCAGGATCCTCCCACCTCAGCTACCCACATAGATGGGATGATAGGCACACACACACCATGCCTGGTTAACACTTCATCCCACAGGAAAGGAGAAAGCGAATGAGAACCCAAAGAACTTATCCCTGGACCTCAACCCAGAGCAGTACCTGGCCAATCTAACTAGATCCACTCATCCATGCTGCACATCTTCTAGGCATGCCGCTTAATGTGTGTGTGTGTGTGTGTGTTTGTGTGTGTGTGTGTGTTTTAAGTGGGACTACCAGATATATGGTTTGGCTTCGAAATATTTCCAAATACCTCTAAATTTTATAAGAAATCTCTTGCACGCAGTCCACACCCTACCACGAAATATCATAACTCAACCGTCCACTAAAGAACCTCACCTTTGGAAGCCATGTTGCACTTCTACTCCTCACGCTTTCTCCCTGGTAAACTGAGGAACTCTGGAGCAGCATCCTCTAATATACCCCACGCTAGACACGCCCACAGATGACTCCACCCCTGAGTGATGACGCCAATACCCATACCACGCCCCTTGCCCCAGGCCCATACAGGCTCCCTGGGGCTGCAGACTCAGCCCCGCCCTAGCCCACACTACAGCCTAGACTCCTCTGATGACATTTAACCTACCTCTTCCAATCTTGGCTTCCCTTCATTGAGCAACCACTGAAACTAAACTTATCTAATATCTACAATACCCATAAAATGTCTGTACTATTTTATGCCCACTTGGACTTAAGGGTACCAAGAATGGAGTTGTTTAGGCTTTTCAGAGCCACTGACCTCAAACCTCCTCTCACCACACTCTCACAGCCCACACACACTATGTGTTCTGACAGTCTTGACTCAAGGACCAGACTCATCCCTGGATATAGTATTGCTTAAACACTATTGAGGTTAGAATTAGGAGAGACTATACTGGAATTGAATAATAATATTATAAGACATAGACTAATATTTTATGAAACTTAGATCATTGTTAAAAAAAAAACACACTTTTTATTCTTGTTTTCAATAAGGCAGCATGAACATACAGGCACTCTACACTGAACTCCACCCATAGCCATTTTTTTATTGTTTTATTTTATGTTTTCATCTTGGCAATTTAATGGCAAAGGTGCAGAAATTAAAATTTTAAAACCAAAAAAGCTGAAGGAATCCAGTTTTCTATATTAACTCCACGATACACAGTTTCTCTGTAACCAAAAATCAAGAAGAGGCCCAACAAACAGATTGCTGGGCAGTTAAATTCATGGAGCACCTTTCACAGGCTATGACAGCAGGTGGGCCCCAGGCTGTCTGCTTAGGACAATCTGCCATTTCAGGCACTGCATGTGCTTTGGGGCACATGGGGGAATATTTTAGGAACCAGAAGGGTTGGAGGAGATTGGAAACTGAGACAGTAGAGCAACCAAAATTGGGTTGAGCCACCAGTTGTCCCCAATGCCATCTGCATTGTTCTGGGATCCCACTCCCCCTAGCCACAGCCCCCTCTGCTGATGGCCCTCTTTGCCCCCATGGGCTCTGGCAGGTCTAGCTGCAAATTCCAGGTCTCATGCTTTCTTTTCGAACCCTCTGCATGGGATCACAACTTATCTACCATGTGATAGGCAGCCATGTATAGGAGCTCTGAGGTCCCCAACAAGGACTTTATAAGAAACGGGAAATTGCGAAGGAGTCAGATGGGAAGAGGCCTGACTAATGAGAAAGCGAAAGGGGATGACAGTTTCAGGATGTCAGGCCAACAATGAGGGAGATGAAGAGAGGCAGGAAGCTGATTGTGAGGCAGGGATGGAGATGTCAAGGAGGTGGATGGGGTGGTGGTGATAAAATGGGCAGCTTAAGATGATGTGGATGGAAATGTTGATACCAATGAGGATGCCAAGACAACAAGGAGAAAAAAAAAATAAGCCAGTCTTCCTGATGCAGGCCTGTAATCCCAGAAACATGGAAGGCTAGAGCAGGAGGATCACAAATTCAAGCCTCAGTCTCAGCATTTGAGCATGACTCAGTAGTATAGTGAGATCTTGTCTCAAAATCAGAAAATGGAAAGAAACAGAGATGATGTTCAGTGTTACAGTACCACTTGGTTCTGTCACCAGCACCAAAGAGAAAGAGAGAGAGAAAATGTTAAATAAATAAATAAATGTCCCATGACCTGGTCTTTCCTTTTTATTTCTTCAAAGTACTTTAGAAAGAAAAAAATGCAGTTTTTAATTTTCATTTTATATTTTTGTACATTTTCATAGGTGTCAGGCACTTTTAATAGCCAAACCAGCCTTCAGAGCCTTTAATGGACTTTCACCATGTTCAATATGAACTCAAAAAAGATATATATATATATATATATATATATATATATATATATATATATATATATATTTAAAATCAAAATAGAAGTATGGCTGCAGTGGCACAATCTGTAACCCCAGTACTTCAGGTGACTGAGGCAGAAGATCAAAATCTGCCTGGCAATGGAGCCAGGCACTGGCCAAAAAATAAATGAATAAATAAATAATCAAATTCTCCCTATAAAAGTCAGTGTTAGTGGCCACTTGTTCACTCCTAGAAGCAAAGTAGAAGTGGGTATCTTATTCTCATTCCAGAAATTTTTTGTCTATGTACTTAGCTGGACTATAAGTTTATGGTTCCTATGACATAATCTTAAAGGTCAGAGATTAAATGTCCCTTTTTTCTTTTCCTTTATTATTTACAAATTTGATGTTTTTTTAAATTTGTTGGTGTTTTAGTATGAAATCACGTTGTCCAATATTACACCAAAATTTTGGTGGTCACTACCACCAACAGCTGACATGTTCTCTCCTGCCACATATGGATGGAAATTTTGATACCAATGACAAGCAAGGAGAGAAAAAAAATAAGCCAAGCTTATTTTTTTAGAGTTTCTCTAACAGTCAAATAAAAAGGTTGGCCTTAAATTGATTTATCTGGATTTTTCTTTATTTAACCCCAATAACTCAAAGTTTCCATCACCTTTGTTTCATTCCTTTCTGAGTACCCTGAATTCAAGCCAGGTAGTGACCTCCTTTCCTCACCTCCTCCATCCAATCCACTTGGACAGACACCCTCACTGCCTTGTTCTCATTCTGTTCTCAACTCCAGTCAGGCCCTCCTCAGAGCTCACTCCATGATTTACACCAAGAAATCAGCTCCACATTTCTCAATCTCATGGCTAATTTTTCTAAGTCATCAAAAATTTTAGGCAATCATTTTTGTTTGTTTTCCTAGTTCACACTCTGTATGTGAAGCTTGGCTTCAGAGCATGTGACCTAAGTCCTTCATCCTTGTTACAAATGCCTGTGAAGGTAAGAACCCAGCACACACCAGGTCCTCCAAATGGAGTCATGCAATAATGGAGTTTTGAACAGCAAAGTGCAGGCTCAGAAACAACAACATTCTGGTGAACTCTGTTTTTTTTTGTTGTTGTTGTTGCTGTTTTTTTTTTTTTTTAATTAGTTGTAGATAAACATAATATGTTAATTTATTTATTTATTTTTATGTGGTACTGAGAATCAAACCCAGTGCCTCACAACCTTGAGGCAAGCACTCTGCCTTCAAGCCAAAACCCAACCACTCAGGTCAACTTTTAAAAGTACATAATCCCTGCATGGTATGGGCTCCATACCTGGAATTCCAAATACTCAGGAGACTGAAGCAGCAGGATTTAAAGTTCAAGGCCAGTCTGAATCTTAGTGAGAACCTAAGTAACTAAATTAGATCATGTCTAAAAATTTTACAATAGAATAAAAAGGACTGGGGAGAAGGCTCAGTGGCAAAGTGCCCCTAGGTTCAATATTAAAAGCAACAAAAACAACAACACAATAACATGTCTTTGTTTCATGATGGAAAATAAATGTGTTCAATAAGGCTATTTAACATGCCTGTGGAAGTCTCAAAACCACACTCCATGAACTGGTACATTTGGAAAACTGATGACTCAAGAGTTGGCTTATAGAAGATTGAATTTTGTGGAGATGATTTGATATCACTTGACCATTCACTGAATTTTTATTTTGTCCACCTAAATTTTACCTGCTTGCCTCATTCTCCCACATCACACCATTTAGTTCACTTAACCATAATAATCCTAAGAAAAATAGCTAATATTTATTAGTAGATTCTCTGTTCCACCTCTAATCTCTTCAAAGATACATAGAAACCAGGATTCTTTAGGACTAAATGGAGTACAAACTTAAAATATCAACATACTTAATCATCATTACTTGAAGTTTTTTTAAAGTCCTTTCTTTATTTAGTATTTGTACTTGAACCAAAGGTCACTTTGCCACTAAGCTACATTCCCAATCCTTTTTATTGTTTTGTCCTGAGGCAGGGTCCCCCTAAACTGCTGTGACTAGCCTAGAGCTAGCAACCCTGTTATAGCCTCCCATGTCCCTGAAATGCTAGGTAAAATTTGAAGATTTTAGTCAGAAAATTATCCTCGGGTGTCCCCTTTGCCCCACAAAGTGTCCACACTGATTATCCCTTCCTCTTTGTTCATTAGTGAGTCAATGACTTGAGGTTATTCCTGGTCACAATCACTGAATGCAGAATCTCACAGGATCAATGCAAAATAGACACTTGTCCTATTAAATCCCTATGATTAATTTTCCTGAGCAGTGAACTACACTGTAGCAACCTGAGAGCCCCAGACTGCATTGACCTTCATCATAATTCTGGGACAAGGTATTCCCCCTGGCAATAAACAGGACCTCAGAAATATTTCTTCCAATGGGGCAATCATTATTGTGGCAAACTTTAATTAAATCACTGGTCAGGCTTGAAGCAGGACATGAAACTTTATTTGTCATGGCACCTGAGAAGTGCAGCAAGCAAGTCCCCTCTGCAACCTCTGACACTGTGCAGCAGGTAGGGTACCTTTACACCTAATTGACCACAGCAATTGGAATGACCAAGAGATCTTTATTGTAGCAGTGCAAAATAGGAGAAAGGAGAGAGAGAGAGAGAGGGAGAGAGAGAGAGAGAGAGAGAGAGAAACAGAGAGAGAGAGAGAGAGAGAGAAACAGAGAGAGAGAGAGAGAGAGAGAGAGATCCTAGAGAAGAAGGAGAGCAAGAGCAAGAGATGGAGACAGAGAGAGAAAGAGCAAGAGAGAGGAGCTCAGCAGGAGGGAGTATTTATAGCCCAAATCTAATGGGGTCTCTGGGACTGCAAGCTGCCTTGGCGGTATACAGTGAATGGATCATACAGTAGTGTCATTTGCTGCCTTCAGACAAAAGGGGCAGCTGCTAGTTGTGGGTTTCCACTGCACCAGACCAATGGGGGTCCAGTATTCAGCCTTGAGTGGGGTTGAGTGTTCAGACTTGATGCAAACAGGTGATAAAGGACCCGACAGAGCGGGTTTGAGTGAATGTGTTATCCTGCAGCTAACATTTGTTCAGCCTGACCTGAAGACAACTTAGTTAAGCCTGCCCTGCATCTAACAATGGCCATGTAAATACATTAATGTGACTGGTGAAATGTGGTTTTTCTACCAGCTTGGGCCTTCTAACATAGTCCTAGAAAGAGAAAAAAACATGATGAACTTTTTTTTTCAGTCTTATCTTTAGAGGGTGGCTGGGGCCATGAGGGCTTTCATTCTTTTTTTAGGACACACATTTTCTCTTTTGACTCAGGTGTGATGAATATTCTGTGGGCTGGAATGGGTGTTGGAAGTCAGCAATCTCTCAGGACTGGTTATCTTCAAAGATATTAATGAGCTTTAGTTGAACCTCTTGGAGAGACTTAGCAACAGTTTGAAATAGAAGCAGTTTATTTTGGTAAGGGTGGATGTAGGGCCCTGGAGGTATTAACATTTTAATCTACCACAGGTGGTCTCCCAATTTCTGGATCCAAGCTGGCTTAAATTTCTGTGATCTGACCGAATCTGATACTAAACCTGTTTTTCTGATCTCTTAGATAGTGCTACCAATATTTTCGCCAGGCAACTACACTGACTGTCTTTAATTTTTTTTTTCTTCATTTTCCCCCTCTAATTTTAGGTATGCCTACTGCTGTAAGAAAAGGTGAATTGAAACAACATGGCTGGGGCAAACACTTTGGAGTCACCTTTTAGAAATTTAAATATACCTGTTGGGACTTTTAACTCTTAGTACAATCCTTTTCAGTGAGGACAGACAGCAATTTTAAACCTGTATTATTTACCAAACACATACAGACATGCAAACACATGGTGTATATACATACACAGAACAAAACAATAAACGAAGGCTTTGTAGATTTTTAAAACATTTTATATTGAGGGCTATCCCTTGTAAATTGGTCTCTGAACAAAAGAATGTGTAAAAACGAAAAATCCATAGTTGGATAAAATCGGATTGATCAGAAAAACACATTATTCTCTGGAGGCCAGATCAAAATTATAAGCTCAAAAAAAAAAAAAAAAAAAAGTACAATTATAAAAGCCTTCCTGGTGTCTGGCCTGATGTAGCCCTCAAATGCAAAAAGCATTTAATAAAAGCAGTGAGGGCTTGTGGGAACTCAGAGAAAGAAGAATTTTGATTTTTTTAATTGTAAGGGAATATAGAAAAATGCTGTGCCCACACCCTCCCTGAAGGGATTTCTCAAAGAAGATGCAAGGGAGCCTGCTTCCATCAGTCTAACAGTTAAACTTTTGAGGGAGAATTTTCTCCTTTAAAATTGGGTTCTGTTGTGCCTTGTGTGGTGCCATTGTCCCTGGAGTTTGTGGGACTTATTAGAGAGTTCAGGACAGAGTATTCTGCTTGGGTATCCACTGCAAGATTGACACATTGGCCCCATATCTTGGCAATTATTATAGATTGATGGGGCCTGAGAGGTATCTGAGTTTTTTTGATCTGGTTCTAAGCCAGCTTTTCCTGGTCTCTTGGATAGTAGTAACAATATTTTACCCTGGCATTTTGTAGCTTTATCAGCTGTGCTGCCATAGTTCTTAAAAACCTCCTTGACCAACTCCAATAGTTGGGACATATTTATGGTGGCAAATTTTAGTAAAGCAACATGAGAGTGCAATAAAGAAAGAGGGAGAGACTCCTAAAATCATTTTGACTTTTTCTAAGTCCCAGACTGGAAGAAGTTAAATAGATGTTTTTAAATCTATATTTTCACATTAGTTCTCTACTGAGCCTTTTTGCATCCATGTATATTCCAGTGCAAGCCTTAGTGAGGAGCCTAGGGCTTTTTAACCATTTCCCAAACCACCCAGTGGGTGGTCATCAGGCCAGGTTAGGATTTGTGTTTCCCATGACAAAGCTAACAATTAAAACAATAAGTAGAAACAAAAGGAAGGTGAAAGTCAACAATTTGAGAGGGTACTGAGCATGACTCAAGTCAGAGGATGGTGGTTTATTTGGTCCCTGATGAGTCCAATCTGATAAAATAAAAGGAATTGCCAGGGTGAACAGTCAGAGGACATTGTCAGCAAGAGAGACAGACATGAACAAGCAAGAGACAGACATGGACAAGGCACTCTCTCCTGAAATACCCTGTCATCATACCATCCCCAAGGTCTATTTACTGGCTCAATGTGTTAAACTCCCTGTCAAAAAGTGCTAGGGTTCCAGGTCTGAGCTGCACCAGATACTCTTTCACAGGTGGGCTTGAATACATGAACACAGGGTGTCCACACCTTGCAACCCAGAGAGCTCCCACAGATTCAGAGGAATGGCACCCATCTCTGTGAAGCAAGGATCAAGAATCCCTCATGCCCCAGAGCCACATTCCTGACTCCTGAAATCTGGCTGGAGCCTCCACATGTTGTGGCACATTGGAAATAAATGACTGGGTCAGTCTTGAAGCAGTACATAAAACTTTATTCACCATGGTAGGGGTGCAAAAGCAACAAGCAACCTTTGACCCTTTGCAGAAGGTAGGGTACATTTTAATAACTAAAAACTGCAAGCAACCAGTAACTCAAACCATTACCAACATAAGAACTTGATCAAAGTGACCTAGCTAAGGGAGTAGTACATACTCCCACCCCACCAAAAAATGGGGGACTAAAAGAAGAACATCTTCCATTGTATAAGAAGAATAAAAACACTTTTTCAGCTGCTATGCATTGCTTAAAAGTGTCTGCTAAGAAGGATGGGAGAGGTGGGTTTTCTTTTGTGAGAGCTATTTTTTATATGAAATGGAGTCCCATTGTAAAAAGGAGTTTGTCTGCTCAAGGCACATATAGTTTAACCCATAACATGATGAATTCTTAACTCCATTCCCATCATAGAAAGCTTTCTCAATCATTCATTTTCCCTGCTTCCAACTTCACCTTCATGCAATATACACCAGACATTTTCAATTCCATAATGGAAAACAAATGAAAAAACCTTCACTAACTTGCCTTGGATGAAGGATCACAACAGATTGATACCCAATGTCCTTCAGGATCAGGACCTTCCTGTTTTCCAGCCTCACCTTCCTCCACTCACTTGCACAAACACTTATGCATGCCAAAATAAAAAGTTAAAAAATAAATAAGTAAAAGCAACTGCTCCTGATTCTCTGGATGCACAATGCTTGAGGTATATTTTTAAAAATTTGATCATATTGCCCTTTCTCCATTATGGTCTTGAAAAAGTGTGGAACACGGGGCTTACTCCATCTTGGCATATGCCCATTCTACTCTGTAGTCATCACACTAGAACACCCCTGTAGGTACTCATTATCTCTGTACTCTGTGATATAGCATTGAGAATTTTTGTTGAGGGATGGGAGCAAAGTTTAAAATTATTTTCTCCCAGAAGATTACTAGGTCAACCATGGAGGGTGAATGTCTGTAATACCTGCAACTCAGGAAGCTGAGGCAGAAGGGTCACAAGTTCTAGGCCATCATAGGTAAATTAGTGACAACCAGTGTCAAGATATAAAGTATGGGTTAGAAATGTAGGTCAGCAACAGAGAGCTTGCCTACCAAGTACAATACCCTAAATTTAATACTCAAAATTATTTAAAAAAGAAGAAGAAGAAGAAGAAGAAGAAAGAAAGAAAGAAAGAAAGAAAGAAAGAAAGAAAGAAAGAAAGAAAGAAAGAAAAAAATGCATTTTAAAAATCATACTACTAAGATATAACTAGGGGAGAGAGTATTTATCTAATGCTCACAAGGTCCTGGGTTGGATCATCAATAACACACACACACACACACACACACACACACACACACACACCTTAGGTAGAACCTAAGGTCCACACCACATCCAGTATCATGGAAAGGTATTTGCTCCGGTGCTAACAACATTTTGCAGAAACTGATTTAGGATTGGGAAATAAAACATGTGGGAATCCATTTGTTTTTCCTAGGCTCCAAAATAGAATAAAGAGATGAAATCAACATGGAGTTCCATCTGAGTAGCTGAGTGCTATGCATCTCAAATGGTTCTAAAGGCCATGTGCTACAGGTTGGGTTGCCAGGCTGTGGTACCACTGGGAGGTGGGAGAAACTTTAGGAGGCAACTTCAGGTAGAAACACATTGGAAGGCATCAGGTCTTTGGGATCATGTACTTGAAGGGAATGTGGGGATACTGACCTTTCTTGTCTGGTCTCTTTTCGCTTAATGACTACCATTATGTGAGAAGTTTTGTTCAACCACATGCTTCCCACCATGATGTTCAGCTTTACCACAGGGCCAAAGGGATGAGACCCAGGGATCATGGACTGAAACATCTGAAACTCCTTTGAAGTTGCTTAATTCAGGTATTTTGTCACAACAATGAGAAGCTAACATTGGGTTTTGGTTCATGTGGAAACATTTAAATCACTTCAGCTGTAAACAACTAAATTGTCTCTATACATCACTTCTGTTTTCTATCAATGATGCATAATTATGTTATTGCCCACAGTTCTTCATTCTGTTCTGATTCTGAAAGATACCTGATTTACAAGTCATTTTTGTTAGTTTCTTAAATAAACTCATTGTGAATTAATCTCATCAAAGACATTCTTCCAGCTTATTCAGGCATCCATTTAGGGAAAGGGCAATGTCACTTGGAATTTTACTTCATGAAGAAGAGGAGGCCAGGGACTCACAATCCACAAGTCAAAAATAATGAACTAGAGTGCTCCTGCACACACACACCAAATCATTTTTTCTGTCAAGTACCTTTTATTTAGAGCAGATGTGGTGTGAGTCCATGTATTATGAATAAAACAACATTCCAAGAATGTCAGGTGTGGTCATTTTGGGCGCCCTATCTACCATGCATGTGGTCTTTGACAGATGAATACACAAAGAAAATAGATGACAGATAGATTGGTCTTGCATGTGTCTGAAGAAATGAATCAACTTTTGCTCAAACCACATTTGTTTGTACCCTCTGTTCTTTCATTCCATGAATCTGTCAAGATTTGTAAAACCCAGTTTGACTTTTTCACAACTTCATAATGGACCAGTAAATGAACAGACTCTCATGAGACACCTTGTTATGATATGCATTTGAAATGTGGAGCTGGCTTTTCCAATGACTGATTTCAACCACTATGTGGTAACCTACCTACCATGAACTGAACAAAGATTTAAAATTTGTATGAAGCTTGGCAAAATGGTGCACAAATGTGATACCAGCACCTCTGGAGAACTGCAGGTTCAAAGTCTGCTTCTTCATATTAACAAGGCTCCCAGGAATATTGCAAGAATCTGTCTCAAAAAAAAATCAAACAACAACATAAATAATTTTCTGGAATTGTGGCTCATTCATTAGATAATTGAAAGATCTCTCAGGTTTTAAGACAGGAAAAATTCATATCAACAAAATGGCCTTAATATTAAATAGAGGATGCCATCAGAAGCCTACCAACCAAGAAAAAACCAGTACCAAATTGATACAAAGCTGAGTTCTGCAGGACCTTTAAGTAAGGACTAACACTAATAATTCTCAAACTATTTCATGAAAGAGACACAGGGAACACTTCCAAACACATTCTATAAGGTCAATATCACCCTGATTTCAAAACCAGACAAAGACACATCAAAGAAAGAAAACTTCAGATGAATATCTCTAATAAACACAGATGCAAAAATTCTCAATAAAATTCTGGCAAATCAAATTCAAAAATATATCCAAAAGATAGTACATGATCAAGTAGGGCTCATCCCAGGGATGCAAGGTTGATTCAACATATGGAAAACAATAAATGTAATTCATCACATCAATAGACTCAGAGAGAAAAATCATATGATCATCTCAATAGATGTAGAGAAGGCATTTGACAAAATACAGCACTCTTTCATGTTCAAAACATTAGAAAAACAGGGATATCAGCAACATACCTCAAACTTGTAAAGGCTGTCTATGCTAAGCCCCAGGCCAACATCATTCTAAATGCTGAAAAATTGCAAGAATTCCCTCTAAAAACTGGAACAAGACAGGGAAGCCCTGTTTCACCACCTCAATTTAACATAGTTTTTCAAACTCTAGCCTCAGCAATCAGACAGACAAAAGAAATTAAAGGGATATGGATAAGAAAAGAAGAACTCAAATTATCACTATTTGCAGAAAATATGACTCTATACCTAAAAGGCCCAAAACATTCCACCAGAAATCTTCTAGACCTAACAAATGAATTCAGTAAACTAGCTGGATATAAAATGAACACCTATATCAAAGGCATTTCTCTACATGAGTGACAAATCCTCAGAGAGAGAAACTAGGAAAACCACCCCATTTACAATAGCCTCCAAAAACAATAAAATACTTTGGAATAAACTTAATGAAAGATCTACAATACAAACTAGAGCACGCTAAAATAAATAAATCAATCAAAATAAAAAATTAAAGAAGACCTTAGAAGATGGTACGATATACCTTGTTCTTGGATAGGCAGATTTAATATTGTCAAAATGACCATACTACAAAAAGCACTGTACAGATTCAATGCAATCCCAATCAAAATCCCAATGATATTTCTCATAGAAATAGAAAAAACAATTGTGAAATTTATCTGAAAAAAAAAAAGAGACCCAGGATGTCAAAGCAGTTCTTAGCAAGAAGAGTGAAGCCGGTAGCTTTACTATTCAAGACTTTAAACAATACTACAGAGCAATAGTAACAAAAGAAGCATGTTATTGGCACCAAAACAGACCTGTAGACCTTGGTACAGAATACAGGAAGGAGAGACTAACCCAGGTAACTGCAGTTATCTATTATTAGACAAAGGTGCCAAAAACATACATTTGAGAAAAGATAGCCTCTTCAGCAAATGAGCATGGAAAAGTGGAAATCCTCATGTAACAAAATGAAATTAAAACTCTATCTCTCACCATACACAAAAATCAACTGAAAGTGGATCAATGACCTATGAATTAAGCCTGAGACCTTGTACCCAAATCTCCATCATGTCAGATTAGGCCCCTAATTCATTAATATGACTCCTATAGTGCAAGAATTAAAGTGAAGAATCGATAAATGGGATGGATTCAAATTAAAATATTCTCCCTGATTAGCGGAAGCTGATCCATAGTCGGGGGGGGGGGGGATGAGAAGAATGGAAGAACTTTGATTAGGCAAAAGGGAGGGAGGGGAGGGAAGGGGGTTGGGGGCAGAAGAGATGATGAAATGAAAGCACATCATTACCCTGTGTACATGAATGACTGCACATATGGTGCAAAGCTACATAGAGTATAACCAGGAAATGAAAAATTGTGTTCCATTTCTGTACAGTAAATCAAAATGCATTCTGCTGGCATATACACCTAATTGTAATATATAAAAAAATAATTTTTAAACAAATTTACAAAGAAGCCCATTTACCAAAAATATAAATAAAATAAAATAAACCAAAATGTACATGAAGCAACTGCAAATTGATGGGAATACCTGTGAAATTTTATATGGGAATTTGTTTTGAACACACTTTATAGGACCCAAACAATGACATACTTCAAAGACTAAAGCCTTTATTCACCTGAAAATTCTACATACACCGACCTGGGTTCCTCTTACACAGGGGAGATCTTAGAATGGTTCCTGCCACCTGGAGCACACAAAGACCTTTAAGGAGAGGTCTAGGGTGACCAGGACTAGCAGAGTGCCCTTGTCAGGATCCTGATGTATCAGGTCTGCCTGGTCTTATGGCTTCCTTATCCCTGTGAACGTTTGTCCCCTGGTAGAGCTGGATGGAGCCCCTCTGAGACACCAGGCAGTGTAAGTATCTTTTGTTTGTGACCAGACACAACTCCTGACTCCTGTCCTGTGCAGAGTGTCAACTGCCCTGCTAGGGATTCAGTCCCCAGCTCCAGCCAGAAACCCTGCTTGGTCTTTGCTTGGCAGTGGGGGAATCCCACCTGAGAGCTGTCAAGAGATACCTCATTGCGCCTCGCTGTGCTGAAGCCTGATTTCTCCTCCAGAAGCAGAACAGTTACAGCTTCTTCCAAATATGGCTTCTGTCCTGCTTTAGAGCAGATGACCAGACAGTGCCTGGCATCCAAAAAAAAAAAAAAAAAAACGGGACTTGGCAGGCAAGAAATGTGACCTGGCATTGGGCACTTCAGCATCTCAGTTTTCAGGCTCAAGAGGTGGCAGGGGGTCACCAAGCTAATCCCAATTGTAGGTGGATGACTTTGCAGAGGCCCTGAAACCCAACTTTCCACCATGGCCTCTCAAACAGCAACCTCTTCCAGCTTGGATACCAAAGGCTGAGTCCAGAGTGGGCCTCCAGAGAGCTTGCTGAAGCTTTTTGACAAAACCCCACCTGGACCCACAGAGATCTGCTGATGGAAACCAGCCCTTAGCTTAGCACCACCCCCAACACATGGACCCCCAATCCAGTAGACTCCAGAGCCTGTCCCAGAAGCTGGCCTGCGAAAACAACCTGTGAAATAGAACATAGACATTATAAACATATACAATGAATGTAACACACAGCTACACTTGCTCTAGCCTTGAAAGTTACCAGGCTACTTTGAACAACTCTATGTCAGTACATTTGATAGGTTTCAAAAATATATTCTTGGAAAAATTCAACTTTCCAAAACTGACTCAAGGAGAACCACTGGGAATCATTGAAAAATACAGAATCAGTCATAAAAAAACTTCCTGTTAAGGAAAGGTCAGACTCAGTCATTAAAAAAATCAAAACATTTCATAAAGTTATACATGTAAATTAGCACAAGATTTTAGAGAATAACAAGAGAGATGATATATCTAATTCATACTAAAGCTACAAACCATTCAAGATAGTGCTGGCAAAAACCTGAGTATCAGGAAATTCCTGAAAATAGTTGAAAAAATGATAATTGAAGTATTAGGTACTTAATGTAGAAACACATAAATAGGATACATGTATGATGATCTACTAGGTTTTCTCAAAGAAAAACATTTTCTTTAAGAAAAATCTATGCAGATCACTGACTGGGTAATAATCTTGCAATCAATGAAAACAGCATTTGAAAATTCTAAATCTACAGAAAGGGAAAACATAAATAAATTCAGTTAATGACTGGGGTTGAGGTTCAGTGGGAGAGTGCTTGCCTAGCATGGAAGAGGCACTGTGTTTTATTCTCAGCACTGCATATCAATCACTAAAATAAAGGTCCATTGACAACCAAAAAACATTTAAAAATAAATAAATAAATTAGTTAGCTAGTTAGTTAAAAAAAAAAACCCAGTTGAGTTTTCTTATAATATTGGTGTAAAAAAAATGCTTTTGTCCAAGTCCAAATGCAACTTTCGAAAGTTTAGGGCAGGGGCTGGTGTTGTGGCTCAGAGGTAGAGCACTCATGTACCACATGTGAGGCACTGGGTTCTATCTTCAGCACCACACATAAATAAAGTAAATATATTGCATCCAACTATAAGTAAAAAAAAAAATAAATATTTTAAAAATTTACGGCATATAAATCTAGTCCATGTGTTTTTACTGGGTGAATGCCTATGTGTAAATTCAAGAATAATCATTACTCTTTCAGCTCTTCTTTCATTTTCAGAATTATCATATTATAAAGCTAATTTTGAAACTTGATATTTCACTGGTCATTATATCCTAGAACATTCTTAAAATTACTGCATTCTTCTGTTATTTTTAACTGTGCTGTGCTAATCTTAGATTTTAAACATCTCTTAAAGCTACAAGTGGTAAAGTTGAGTGATGCTACTGGGACATATTGGGACATTTAAGAGGTGGGGCTTATGGGGAGAATTTTAGGTCATTGGAGGAAGATCTTCAAGGGGATTATGCGGCCCTGTCCCCTCCCTCTTTCTCCCTATGTCTTCCTGGTGGTAGACAGTTTTACTCTACCCTGATGCATTATCTCCCTTCAGGCCCAACTGACAATGAACTGAAACCTCCAAAACCATAAACCAAGCCTGGCTTGGTCAACCACACCCATAATCCCAGCAACTCAGGAGGCAGAGTCAGGAATACCATAAGTTCAAGGCCAGCCTGAGCAACTTAGTGAGAATAGGTCTCAAAGAATTAAATCATCCAGGAAAGTAACTCAGTGTCAAAAAGCCCTGGATTTAATCCCCAGACAACTTAAAAAAAATGTCAAATAATCCTTGTCACAGATATGAATTATAGTGGTGAAGAGCTAACACAGCTAGCTGGATTACTTTATATGAAACTTCTTATCTGAGGGTTCTGTGTTCTGTAAGAAAGGACCATCATTTTCCTATGGAAACATCTAGTAGCAGACTTGATAGACATCTGCAATTTCAATAAACATTCCAAGTGACTACCTAAAGGGATTGTGTAAATAACAGATTTCCCTGTTGGAGAGTTGCTATTTCCTCATCCGATTTCCATCTCATTATAGGAAGGAAAATATTTTCAAAATGAAGGTTTTTATGTTATACAACTTTGAAATTCATACAAAACGTGCTTTATTGTGTAATTTAATACTTATAGTATATTTTACTTGCACAATCTAATAAATATGAGACACATGACAAACATAGCATATCAGATTATTCACAATGGCTATGAGGAGATGGGCAAAGTACAATAAACACAAGAGCAAAATTTCTCTAAAAGTCCTAGTGTTACTAAATGATCATAACCAGTATACACTGTTTTGTAATTAAATATTGTTAGAGTAAAATGGGAAGTGCTTCCAAAGAGAGCTCAGGCCTTGGTCTATGTCTACACAGAACACCCCAGGAGCCAACTGGAAATTCAAAAGTTGTTGTTCCTCTCTTCCACTGGCATTGTGTGAATGGTGCCCCCTAGTTGTTTGAGGGATGTAGCCTGCAGAGCTGTTTTTGCAGGAGCTGTGGAAGAAACAGGAAACTCTGGAATACTTCAGAGTGTTCTGAGTCCTAAAGACGAAAATTATGAAAATGGTTCCAAGTGGGAGGTTCCCAAGTACCCTCCACTTTGAAGATTGTCTCAAAAACTCACATTGACAATATCTGAATGCTCACCTGGGCACCTCAGACCAACATGCCCAGGTGACTGTCAAAATACAATGGAATCCCATCGGGGACTCTTATCCCAGTGCAAGAGGCTCCAGGGGTTCTTGAGATTTCAGTAGTTGGAGCTTCTACTTCAATGGAAGCCATGTCTTTGGTGGGGAAAACTCAGGTAGTGCTGTGCCTTTTAGGTGTATGCAGGTGTCTATTTAAATAACAGAGAAAGATGCTTCCAAGAATGTAAATTGGAAATGGAATGACACTGTAATAGGCATATGCCTGCCACAGTATAGTAGGCAGGCATATACCTGCCACATATGCTTTAGTATATTCACTATGAGCACAGTGGGAGAGCTTAGGGCTGGGGAAGATTTTTAAAGGCAAAATTAAAAAGAAGTACAAAAGAAATTTAAAAAAAAAAAAAAAAACAAGAATTCTAGGCTACAATGTTAATCACAAAGATTATGTGAGTTTAAAGATAAATAGACAGTTGATGGACAGACCTCCTTGCAGAAGTCTGTTCCTAGAAGGCTGCATTCTGGAAAAATGTTGTGAACTTTTCTCGGTCAATCCTGGGTGAGATGCCATCCTTCATAATGTCCTATCTTGTCTATTTGTAGGTCTTTATTGTTGTGTTGTTGTTAGATTTGACACTGAAGGAAATCTATTTTGATATCAATGATGCTGACAGCTTTTTGAGAGTCCAGGCTGTCCTAGAAAGCTCTTCTGTGTCCTGAGGATTCTGGGCTGGTCCATGGAGGACAGCAGCAGCCTGCAGAACTCTGCATACACTGGAAACTTAGAGGATCTTACCTCCAAGTGGAAGAAAATGTCTGAGGCAGGGCTGTGCAAGAAGTGTCTTGCACATGTTTGTTTAAATTTGGCAAGTGCTCTCTTTGTGTCTGTTGCTGTGGAGGGCCTGCATAAGTCCAACCT
Source organism: Marmota flaviventris (assembly GCF_047511675.1). NCBI lineage: Eukaryota > Metazoa > Chordata > Mammalia > Rodentia > Sciuridae > Marmota > Marmota flaviventris. The sequence continues at coordinate 44,712,455 of NC_092501.1, forward strand.
TCTCCAGGGCACTCTCTATTGCTTGGGAATACCCAGTCACATGAGCTATCCTGTTTACTAGGACCTCCCTGTGTCTTCATAGCAGAGTAGCCAGGTCTTTCCAGTGGAGCCTGCTGGTGGCAAGAGGGCTGTGCAGTGGTGCCCTTGTCAGATTGCCTCTGGGCATCTTGCTGGTGGAAAACCTGATAACCTTGGACAGGGGACTCCTGTTGTTTCCTGGCAGCAAATATCTTCTGTTTCTCTCTAGCTGGTAGTCTGGATCTTTTGTTTTGATACCAATTCTAAAAAGAAAGACAAATTATTTTCAATCAAATATTGTATAGGTAACCTTAGTTTCAGCATTACCACTGACTTGCTTCTTGACCTGGAGTAGACACAAAAAAGAAAATCCTTCCTGGGTTCTCCATATAATGGAGGTTGTGAATGGTGCCCAATTCAAAATTTCAAACTGCCCCAGCAACCTCACTGCAACTTCTGAATTTAGAATGAACAGATCCCGAGCTGCCCTACACACATTTCCACAACTTCTTAATTTTTCTCAAGCTGCCCCATCAAGGTACTGTCATGACTGTGTATTTTAAGAATATTCTTAAATATATTGCATTTAAAATGCACATACAGAAAAAGCAAGCTTTTGTATAACTTGGCAGGGCATTGTACATGTGATTTGAAAAACTGCACTGAACAACTCTAGTCTTCATGTTTTTCTCCTGCATCATTTGAAGATACCTGCAATGCCAGCCATAGTCCCCAGAGTTTAGAGGTGAGAGTATGGAGATGAGAAAATGCTTTTTTGACTATGCAACTCAATGAGCTAGGGTTGTAGAGGGGCACAGCAAGAGTGTCTGTAAGCCTTTTGATATTTGATCACTCCTGGAACACATTCCCTAGTTCAGAATAGTTTTAGGTTAAGAGCTGGAAATGATCTTCCATACATGCTTAAGATTTTTTAAATTGTCACTATACATAAAAACTGGGACCTCTAAAAACACGTTCTCATTTTATCTTTCCAACATAATTATAACAGAAAGATGAGGTGCAACATTCCATAATTTGTCAGCGGTGACTGAGAAGTTAGCAAGTAGGGTACAAAAATTAAATCAAAAGGCGGGTGCTCCTTTTCTCACATCCAGACCACCTGAAATGAAACCTTTTAAAAAATCTATTTTCTCTGTCATCTACAAAAATATATGTTCATGGAATTTTTAGACTTTTGACTTACATTGATTTCACATATGTGGCAATGCATTTGCTTGGCCAGCTCCTCCCGGATCCTAAAATTTGGGTATGGATTTTGTTCAAATGATCGATTAAGAATTTCTACATCATGTTTTGTAAATTTGTGCCATGGTTTTCCTTTTCCTCTTTCTTGATTTGTTTCTCCTGCTTCCTCATGACAATCTTCAACTGAAGATCCTGAAAAAGATGGTAACATAAAGAATACAATTTAGGAATACTGCGGCATCCAGAGAAAGAAAAGATTATTTGTTGACTAAGATTTTTTAAAGGTGGAGCTCTGCCTCACACTTTATTCATAATAATAAAAAAAAAGGATTAAGGGCCTATCTTTAAAAATATGAGGATACCATGATATTATGATCTGCAGGTTTGGAAAGGATTTTGGTCTAACAAAAATTCAAAAATATAAAGAAAGTGACTAATGCAATGCTCAGCCATATTATTAACTGAGAAAATACAAATAAATCAGCTCACATCAATCTCACACCCAACACTTTAAGTGGTTGCAGTAGAGTAGGGAAGGAATAAGATTAAATGAACTGGGGAGTAGGCATTCAGATGACACAAGTATTGATGTTTTATGACCACCTTCATATTTTTCTCCATAATATGAAGTTCAAAGTGAGCTTACTGTTCAGCATAACAATCAAATAAGGATACTGAAGTTTTTGCATACATGACCCTTTCCTAACCCCTCTGCAATGTGATGGCAGTCTTAAAACACTAGTGCTAAGGGCTTGCCAAGTGTTTTATGGGGCCTTTTTTTGCTTGGTGGTACTGAGAATTGAAGCCAGGGCCTCATGCATGCTAAGCAAGCACTCTTCCATTGGATCACACTCAAAATACAAAAAGCCAAAAGGCTGGGCATGTTGCTCAGTAGTAGACCACCTGTGGCTTCAAACCCTAGCACAACAAACAAATAGAGAGAAAGAGAGAGAGAGAGAGAGAGAGAGAGAGAGAGAGAGGAACAAAGGAAGGAAGGAAGAAGATGAGAGCCTAAAGTGGGGGATTGAACTATAAATGAATAGAGATTTATGAGACTGCAGTTATTATTAAGAAGAAAATAAAATATTGTAACATTATTTTTTTTTTTAACTGTAAGAAAAATATACATAGAATGGACATGAGAGGAAATGAGGAGAGAGTCAAAACATGCCCCTATCAAAAGAAAAGAAAAAAAAAAAAAGTTAAAGCAGTAAGAACAAACTAGGGAGACACACACACACACACACACACACACACACACACATATAAGACATACCAAACAAACACAATATGGCAGTAGTAGCCCTCCTTTTTCTTCCTTCCACTTTGCTCTCACTCCAGTGGCTTTGTTTTTTCAGAAGGGTAAGAGATAAACCCAGTAGCTCTTCCACTGGCTTTACAACAGAGCTTCATCCCAACCCTTTCTTATTTTTCATTTTGAGACAGGGTTCAACTAAGTGGCCTCAAACTTGAGATACTCCTGTTTCAGGCCCCAGGAGTCACTGAATAAAAGAAGTGAGGGCCTTGGGAACTCAGAGAAAGAAGAATTTTGATTTTTTTAATTGTAAGGGAATATAGACAGAGGCTGTATCCACACCCCTCCCTGAAGGGATTTCCCAAAGAAGCAGCAAGAGAGCCTGCTTCCATCAGTCTAACAGTTAAACTTTTGAGGGAGAATTTTCTCCTTTAAAATTGGGTTCTGTTGTGCCTTGTGTGGTGGCATTTTCCCTGGAGTTTGTGGGACTTATTAGAGAGTTCAGGACAGAGTATTCTGCTTGGGTATCCACTGCAAGATTGACACATTGGCCCCATATTTGGCAATTATTATAGATTGATGGGGGCTGAGAGGTATCTGAGTTTTTTTGATCTGGTTCTAAGCCAGCTTTTCCTGGTCTCTTGGATAGTAGTAACAATATTTTACCCTGGCGTTTTGTAGCTTTATCAGCTGGGCTGCCATGGTTCTTAAAAACCTCGTTGACCAACTCCAATAGTTGGGACATATTTATGGTGGCAAATTTTAGTAAAGCAACATGAGAGTGCAACAAAGAGAGAGAGGGAGAGACTTCTAAAATCATTTTGACTTTTTCTAAGTCTCAGCCTGGAAGAAGTTAAATAGACATTTTTTAATCTATATTTTCACATGAGTTCTCTACTGAGCCTTTTTGCAGCCTTGTATATTCCAGTGCAAGCCTTAGTGAGGAGCCTAGGGCTTTTTAACCATTTCCCACACCACCCAGTGGGTGTTCATCAGGCAAGGTTAGGATTTGTGTTTCCCATGACAAAGCTAACAATTAAAACAATAAGTAGAAACAAAAGGAAGGTGAAAGTCAACAATTTGACAGGGTGCTGAGCATAACTCAAGTCAGAGGACAGTGGTTTATTCGGTCCCTGATGAGTTCAATCTGCCAAAATAAAAAGAAAGGAATTGCTGGGGTGAACAGTCAGAGGACATTGTCAGCAACACAGACAGACATGAACAAGCAAGAGACAGACATGGACAAGGCACTCTCTCCTCCAATACTCTGGCATCAGACCAACCCCAAGGTCTATTTACTGGCTCAATGTGTTAAACACCCTGTCAAAAAGTGCTAGGGTTCAAGGTCTGAGCTGCACCAGATCCTCTTTCACAGGTGGGCTTGAATCCATGAACACACAGTGTCCAGACCATGCAACCCAGAAAGCTCCCACAACTTCAGAGAAATGGCAACCCTCTCTGTGAAGCAAGGATCAAGAATCCCTCATGCCCCAGAGCCACTTCCTGACTCCTGAAATCTGGCTTGAGCCTCCAAATGTTGTGGCACATTGGAAACAAATGACTGGGTCAGTCTTCAAGCAGGACATAAAACTTTATTCACCATGGCAGGGGAGGAAGGGCAGCAAACAATCTTTGACCCTTTGTAGAAGGTTAGACAAATTTTAATAGCTAAAAACTGGAAGCAACCAGTAACTCAAACCATTACCAACATAAGAACTTGGTCAAAGTGACCTAGCTAAGGGAGTAGTACATGCTCCCCCCCACCACCAAAAAAAAAAAGGAGGGGGGACTAAAAGAAGAACATATTCCATTGTATAAGAATAAAAGGAACACTTTTTCAGCTGATATACATTGCTTAACAGTGCCAAATTGACATTGGATTGAAATCTCCAAAACTGAGCCAAAAGAACCCTTCTTCTTTACAATTTGATTATCTCAGGTATTAGCTATACTGATCGAAAGCTGACAGGCACAAGAATGAAAACTAATAATCCTGATTGAATAGTTGAAGCATAATCTCTCTTATGAAGGCAAAATGTTGTTTGCATATCTTCATTGGACCAGCCTGGCCAGGATATGTCTTTTATGAATAGTTGACTTTAGAGCTTTGAATTCAATTTAGTCTTGTGACTTTCATCAACCAATGAAATATAAGTAGATTGAAATGTGTGTAATAATGAGAAAGATTTATCATCTATTAGGCATATTTTTTTTTCTTTTTTAATTTACAAATGACAATTTTATTTTATTTATAAATCTAATGCAATATTTGGTGTTATTTATTACCATGGCACTATTTAGACAAAAATGACTGATCTACAAAACTTCTGTTGTATTTTAAAACCGTATCATACAATTGAATCTTTGAAAATATTTATTGAATTTCCAGATACATTTATTATAATTGCATCTGAGAATCCTTTTGTCATTCGAAATATACTTTCTGTAAAACTTAGAGGAAAACCCATTTCCTTTTTGAAATGTTCCAAGAGGCTTGTTCTCTTTTCAGACTCAAAATGAAGTGATACAACTTAAGGTCCACACCACATCCAGGATCATGGAAAGGCATTTGCTCTGGTGCTTACATCATGTGCAGAAACTGATTTGGGGTTGTAAAATAAAACATGTGGGAAGCCATTTTTTTTAATTAGTTGTTCAAAACATTACAGAGCTCTTGACATATCATATTTCATACAGTAGATTCAAGTGGGTTATGAACTCCCATTTTTACCCCAAATACAGATTGCAGAATCACATCAGTTACACATCCACATTTTTACATAATGCCATATTAGTGACTATTGTATTCTGCTACCTTTCCTATCATCAACTATCCCCCCTCCCCTCACCTCCCATCTTCTTTCTCTACCCCATCTACTGTAATTCATTTCTCTCCTTGTTAATTTTTCCATTCCCCTCACAACCTCTTATATGTAATTTTGTATAATAATGAGGGTCTGCTTCCATTTCCATGCAATTTCCCTTTTCTCTCCCTTTCCCTCCCACCTCATGTCTCTGTTTAATGTTAATCTTATCCTCCTGCTCTTCCTCCCTGCTCTGTTCTTAGTTGCTCTCATTATATCAAAGAAGACATTTGGCATTTGTTTTTTATGGATTGGCTAGCTTCACTTAGCATAATCTGTTCTCTTGCCATCCATTTCCCTGCAAATTCCATGATTTTGTCATTTTTCAGTGCTGCGTAATACTCCATGGTGTATAAATGCCACATTTTTTTTTTTATCCATTCATCCATTGAAGGGCATGTGGGTTGGTTCCACAGTCTAGCAATTGTGAATTGTGCTGCTATGAACATTGATGTGGCAGCATCTCTGTACTACACTCTTTTAAGGTCCTCAGGGAATAGTCCAAGAAGGGCAATAGCTGGGTCAAATGGTGGTTCCATTCCCAGCTTTCCAAGAAATCTCCATACTGCTTTCCAAATTGGCCACACCAATTTGCAGTCCCACCAGCAATGTAGAAGAGTACCCTTTTCCCCACATCCTAGCCAGCACTTCTTATTGTTTGACTTCAGAATGGCTGCCAATCTTACTGGAGTGAGATGGTATCTTAAGGTGGTTTTGATTTGCATTTCTCTGACTGCTAGAGATGGTGAGCATTTTTTCATGTACTTGTTGATTGATTGTATGTCCTCCTCTGAGAAGTGTCTGTTCAGGTCCTTGGCCCATTTGTTGATTGGGTTATTTGTTAACTTATTGACTAATTTTTTGAGTTCTTTGTATACTCTGGATATTAGGGCTCTATCTGAAGTGTGAGGAGTAAAAATTTTTTCCCATGATGTAGGCTCCCTATTTACCTCTCTTATTGTTTCTCTTGCTGAGAAAAAACTTTTTAGTTTAAGTAAGTCCCATTTGTTGATTCTTGTTATTAACTCTTGTGCTATGGGTGTCCTATTAAGGAATCTGGAGACGACCCCACAATATGTAGATGAGAGCCATCTTTTTCTTCTATCAGATGGCGTGTCTCTGATTTGATATCAAGCTCCCTGATCCATTTTGAGTTAACTTTTGTGCATGGCGAGAGGAGGGGATTCAGTTTCATTTTGTTGCAAATGGATTTCCAGTTTTCCCAACACCATTTGTTGAAGATGCTATCCTTTCTCCATTGCATGCTTTTAACCCCTTTATCAAATATAAGATAGTTGTAACTTTGTGGATTAGTCTCTGTGTCCTCTATTCTGTACCATTGGTCCACCTGCCTGTTTTGGTACCAGTACCATGCTGTTTTTTTTTTACTATTGCTCTGTAATATAGTTTGAAATCCAGTATCGCTATACTGCCTGATTCACACTTCCTGCTTAGAATTGCTTTTGCTATTCTGGGTCTTTTATTTTTTCATATGAATTTCATGATTGCTTTATCTATTTCTACAAGAAATGCCGTTGGGATTTTGATTGGCATTGCATTAAACCTATAGAGAACTTTTGGTAATATCTCCATTTTGATGACGTTAGTTCTGCCTATCCATGAACAGGGTATATTTTTCCATCTTCTAAGATCTTCTTCTACTTCTCTCTTTAGGGTTCTGAAGTTTTCAGTGTATAAATCTTTCACCTCTTTTGTTAGGTTGATTTTCAAGTATTTTATTTTTTATTTTTTTGAAGATATTGTGAATGGAGTGTTTTTCCTCATTTCCGTTTCAGAAGTTTTGTCGCTGATATACAGAAATGCCTTTGATTTATGTGTGTTGATTTTATATCCTGCCACTTTGCTGAATTCATTTATTATTTTTAGTAGTTTTTTTGTAGACCCTTTTGGGTCTTCTACATATAGAATCATGTCTTCCACAAATAGTGATAATTTAAGTTCTTCTTTTCCTATTTTGATGCCTTTAATTTCTTTCGTCTGTCTAATTGCTCTGGCCAGTGTTTTGAGAACTATATTGAATAGAAGTGGTGATAGAGGGCATCCCTGTCTTGTTCCAGATTTTAGAGGGAATGCCTTCAATTTTTCTCCATTCAGAATGATGCTAGCCTGAGGCTTAGCATAGATAGCTTTTACAATGTTGAGGTAAGTTCCTGTTATCCCTAGTTTTTCTAATGTTTTGAACATAAAGGGATGCTGTACTTTGTCGAATGCTTTTTCTGTATTTATTGAGATGATCATATGGTTCTTATCTTTAAGTCTATTGATGTGGTGAATAACATTTATTGATTTCCATATATTGAACCATCCTTGCATCCAAGGGATGAATCCTACTTGATCATGGTGCACACTTTTTTTGATGTGTTTTTTTATCCGATTCGCCAGAATTTTATTGAGGATTTTTGCATCTAGGATCACTAGAGATATTGGTCTATAGTTTTCTTTCTTTGAGGTGTCTTTGTCTGGTTTCAGAATCAGGGTGATGTTGGCCTCATAGAATGAATTTGGAAGAGCTCCCTCTTTTTCTATTTCCTGAAATAACTTGAAAAGTATTGGTATTAATTCTTCTTTAAAGGTTTTGTAAATCTCCGCTGTATACCCATCCGGTCCTGGGCTTTTCTTGGTTGGTAGTCTTTTGATTGCTTCTTCTATTTCATCCATTGATATTGGTCTGTTCAAATTGTGTGTATCCTCCTGACTCTGTCTGTGTAAATCATATGACTTAAGAAATTTATTGATGTCTTCACTATCTTCTATTTTATTGGAATATAGGTTTTCAAAATAATTTCTAATTGTCTTCTGTATTTCTGTAGCATCTGTTGTGATATTGCCTTTTTCATCCCATATGTTAGAATTTGATTTCTCTTTTTCTCTTCGTTAGCATGGCTAAGGGTCTGTCGATCTTATTTATTTTTTCAAACAAACAACTTTTAGTTTTGTTAATTATTTCAATAGTTTCTTTTGTTTCAATTTCGTTGATTTCCACTCTGATTTTAATTATTTCTTGCCTTCTGCTACATTTGCTGTTGTTTTGCTCTTCCTTTTCTAGGGCTTTGAGATGAAGTGTGAGTTCATTTATTTGTTTTTTTTTTTTTTTCTTATTTTGAGGAATGACCTCCAGGCGATGAATTTCCCTCTTAAAACTGCTTTCATTGTGTCCCATAGATTCCGATATGTTGTGTCTGTACTTTCATTTATCTCTAAGAATTTTTTGATTTCCTCCTTTATGTCTTCTGTAACCCATTGATCATTCAGTAACATATTGTTCATTTTCCATGTGATGTAGGATTTTTCCTTCCTTCTTTTATCATTGATTTCCAGTTTCATTCCATTATGGTCAGATAAAATGCATGGTATTATCTCCACCCCTTTATATTTACTGAGGGTTGCCCTATGGCATAATATTTGTCTATTTTTGAGAAGGATCCATGTGCTGCTGAGAAAAAAATATATATCCACTTGATGATGGTTGATATATTCTATATATGTCAGTTAAGTCTAGGTTATTGATTGTGATATTGAGTTCTATAATTTCTTTATTCAACTTTTGTTTGGAGGATCTGTCCAATGGTGAGAGAGGTGTGTTGAAGTCCCCCATAATTAGTGCATTGTGGTCTATTTGATTCTTGAACTTGAGGAGAATTTGTTTTATGAACGTCGCAGCACCATTATTTGGTGCATAAATATTGATAATTGTTATGTCTTGTTGGTGAATGGTTCCTTTTAACAGTATATAATGGCCTTCCTTATCCCTTTTGATTAACTTAGTCTTGAAGTCGATTTTATTCGATATGAGGATGTCACCCCTGCTTGCTTACGAGGACCGTGTGTGTGGTATATTTTTTCCCAACCTTTCATCTTCAGCCTGTGTATGTCTTTTCCAATCAGATGTGTCTCCTGGAGGCAGCATATTGTTGGATTTGTTTTTTTAATCTATGTTACCAGCCTATTTCGCTTTATTGGAGAGTTTAAGCCATTAACGTTTAGAGTTACTATTGATATATGGTTTGTACTTCCAGCCATGTTTGATTATTTATCTTTTTTTTTTTTAATTTAGTTTGTTTCTCCATGATTAGCTTTCTCCCTACCCTCTGTCTTTACTGAGGCACTTCCCACTGATGGTTTTGGTTATTGTTTTTCATTTCTTCCTCATGTAGTGTTTTGCTCAAGATGCTTTGCAATGCTGGTTTTCTGGCTGCAAATTCTTTTAACTTTTGTTTATCATGAAATATTTTTATTTCGTTGTCGTACCTGAAGCTTAATTTTGCTGGATACAGAATTCTTGGTTGGCATCCATTGTCTTTCAGTGTTTGAAATACGTTGTTCCATGATCTTCTCGCTTTCAGCATTTGTGATGAAAAATCCCTTGTTAACCTTATTGGTTTACCCCTGAATGTAATCTGCCTCCTTTCTCTTGTAGCTTTTAATATTTTCTCTTTGTTCCGTATATTGGATATCTTCATAACAATGTGTTTTGGCATTGGTCTACTGTGATTTTGTATGCTCGGTGTCCTGTATGCATGTACAATTTGTATATCCATTAACTTTTTTTATTTCTGGATAGTTTTCTGTAATTATTTCATTCAGCAGGTTACTCATTCCCTTGGTTTGAATCTCTATACCTTCCTCTATCCCGATGACTCTTAAGTTTGGTTTTCTTATGTTATCCCATATCTCTTGGATGTTTTTCTCATGATTTTTTACCAGCCTTTCTGAGTTGGCTAGACTCTTTTCAAGATGATATATTTTGTCTTCATTATCTGACGTTCTGGCTTCTACTTGCTCCACTCTGTTAGTGATACTCTCATTTGAGTTTTTAATTTGGTTTATAGTTTCCTTCATTTTTAGAATTATTGTTTGATTTTTTTATAATTTCTATCTCCTGATAAAGATGCTTAACTTCTTCTTTTATCTGCTTATGTAATTCAATTTCAATGTGTTCTTTCACTGTTTGAATTTGCTATCTCATATCCTCTTTAAGGTTCCATTCCATCTGTCTAAGGTATTCCTTGAGTTCTTTATATGACCATTTTTCTGATGACTCTAGGTCCTCCTGAATATTTAGGCTGTCCTGCATTGTTTGTGCTCCTTTTCTTCCTTGCTTTTTCATGCTGCTCATGTTACTTCTTGTTCTGCTTGACTGCTGAGTTACTGTTTACTCCTATAAATTTATTTGATGCTTGGGAGGAAAGGAAGAAGTCACTAAAGAGAATGAGAGTAAGCAGGTAGAATTCAAGGAAGGGGGAATAAGAAAATTGAAAAGAAATCAAAAGACAAAAGAAAAAAAATAGAAAAGAAAAAAAGAAAAAAAAAATTAAAAAAAATTTAAAAAAATAAAAATTTAAATTTTAAAAAAAGAAATTTTAAAAACAACAACAACAAAAATGAAAATGAAAAAAAACAAATTAAAAAAAATTAATAAATGCAGTCTTAGAGTTTGATTAACTTCTCTTCCAGGAGGTGGGGCTGTGCCCACTGGGCCAAGCTTCTCCTCTCGATACATGGGAACAAATCACTGTGGAGCAGCTCCTCCTCCCAGACTGGGCGGGTCTCCAATCCTGAGTGCCTAGGGCCTTCTCTTGTGTCTAGTCACTTCCCCACTTTTCCTCAAGCCAGGCCCCGCTCACCGGTGACGCTCACCACAATACTGGCAACACGCCAGGTCTGCTGCTCCCAGGAGCCCTGTTTTCATGAACGACTGAGCACACTCTCCCTGTTTGCCATTCCCTTAGATCCTAAGTCTGTAGAGCTTGGAGCTGAGAACACTCAGCGAAATTTGTTTGCCCTCCAGTAGCCACACCCCCGGTAGCTGGTGCAAGAGACCTCAGTTGTCAGCACTGGTGGGAGCGGTAGCCAGGAGTTCCGTGCCGCGGGTACCGCACCACTCCTGACTCCCTCGGTCTGGCTATCGTTCTCACGGGAGAGCTGGGAGGGGCCCTTAAGGTTTCCCCGCTGTATGGAGAGGGAAGACTAGGGGGTTACACACCTGTCGTCGCTGGTTTCAATGAAGTTATCTCCTCCACCCCATTCTGGTGACGTCAGTTCTCTGCCATGATGGTATCCCATGCAAATGGGACAGTTCTTTTCCCTTTGCCGGGTGACCAATGCAACGGGTAGGTCCTGACTGGTTCTCCCAAGCCCCGTTTCTATCCTGTGGCCACTGCCTATGAAGGCTCGGTTGGCATTTACCTCCGTATGTGCAGAAGGGCAGACCAGTTGTTTCAGCAAGATTGTTTAGTGCTGAGTCACAGCAGTTTGTCTGCTAGAAGCAGGAGAATGGGAGCTTGAATTCAGCCGATCCGGTCTCAGTGTGTGTTCTGAGAGGCCCAGACTGTTCGCCCCAGATCCACGTCAGCTCAGCTTTCCCTAGTGATCCTGAGAAAACAGCATTTAGACGGTTTATGACTCTCTATGCCCGCACAGCTGAAGAGGTCAGAGACTTGATCACTCCGCGCCCGCCACCATGTTAGAAGGTCGAAGCCATTGGTTTTGACTAGGCTCGAAAATAGAATAAACAGACCAAATCAACATGGAGTTCCATCCAAGTAGCTGAGTGCTATGGATCTCAAATTGTTCGAAAAGCCATGTGCTACAGGTTGGGTTGTCAGGTTTTGGTACCACAGGGAGGTGGGAGAAACATCAGGAGGCAACTTCAGGTAGAAACACATTGGAAGGCATTAGGTCTTTGGGTTCACATACTTGAAGGGAATGTTGGGATCCTGACCTTTCTTCTCTGGTCTCTTTTTGCTTCCTGGTACCATGACGTGAGAAGTTTTGTTCAACCACATGCTTCCCACCATGATGTTCAGCTTTACAACAGGGCCAAAGGGATGAGACCAAGGGATCATGGACTTAAACCTCAAAAACTCCTTTGAAGTTGCTTAAGTCAGGTATTTTGTCACAGCAATGGGAAGCTAACATTGAGTTTTAGTACCTGTGGAAACATTTAAATCACATCAGCTGTAAACAACTAAATTGTCTCTGTACATCACTTCTGTTTTCTATCAATGCTGCATAATTACATTATTGCCCACAGTTCTTCAAATCTGTTCTGATTCTGAAAGCTACCTGATTTACAAGTCATTTTTGTTAGTTTCTTAAATAAACTCATTTTGAATTAATCTCATCTGAGATATTTTCTAGCTTATTCAGGCATCCATTTAGGGAAAGGGCAATGTCACTTGGAATTTTACTTCATGAAGAAGAGGAGGCCAGGGACTACAGTGCTCCTGCACACACAACAAGTGAGGAGTGGCAGCCCTGCTCATTAGGGAGGCTTCACTATATCCAAGTCAAACACATTGTTTAGCACCTGGGTCTTTTCTGCAAACCAGTCTTTGTGAGCAGCCCATCACTTTCAATGAAGCTTTATCAGCAGATTTTGCAGTCCAGCTCAGGGAGTTAACGAAAATTCCATGGTGCTCAGTCACAATCATGGGCATAATGGCACACTGCAAAAAAAAAAAAAAAAAAAAAAAAAAACAGGTCATTTTGATTTCTCATTCTCAGCTTACCCTTTGCAATTTGTACAGGGATCACACATTCCCCAAATTATTTTTCTGTCAAGTAAATTTTATTGAGAGCAGATGTAGTGTGAGTCCATTTATTATGAACAAAACAACATTCCAAGAATGTCAGGTGTGGTCCTATTGGGCAGTACTATCTACCATGCAAGTGGTCTTTGACAGATGAATATATAAAGAAAATAGATGTCAGATACATTGACCTTGCATGTGTCTGAAGAAATGAATGAACTTTTGCTCAAACCACATTTGTTTGGACCCTCTGTTCTCTCATTCCATATATCTGTCAAGATATATAAAAACCAGTTTGACTTTTTCAAAACTTCCTAATGGACTTGTAAATGGACAAACTCCCTCATGAGACACCTTGTTAAGATATGCCTTTGAAATGTGGATCTGGCTTTTCCTATGGTTGCATTTCAACCACTGTTGTGGTAACCTACCTACCATGAATTGAAGGAAGATTTAAAATTTGTATGAAGCTGGGCACAGTGGTGCATGAATGTAATACCAGCAACTCTGGAGAATTGCAAGTTCAAAGTCTGCTTCATCAACTTAAAAAGGCTCCCAGAAATATTGCAGAATCTGTCACAAAAAAAAAAAAATGATCAAGCAACAAAAAAAAAAAAATACTTTTCTGGAAATGTGGCTCAGTCATTAGGTAATGGAAAGATCTCTCATGTTCTGAGACAGGAAGAATTAATATCATCAAAATGGCCTTAATATTAAATAGAGGATGCCATCAGAAGCCTACCAACCAAGAAAAGCCCAGGACCAAATGGATACCCAGATGAATAGGACCTTTAAGGAAGGACTAACACTAATAATTCTCAAACTATTTCATGAAATAGAAACACAGAACACTTCTGAACACATTCTGTAAGGTCAATATCACCCTGATTTCAAAACCAGACAAAGACACATCAAAGAAAGAAACTTCAGATGAATATCTTGAATAAATACAGATGCAAAAATTCTCAATAAAATTCTGGCAAATCAAATACAAAAACACAACCAAAAGATAGTACATGATCAAGTAGAATTCTTCCCAGGGATTCATGGCTGATTCAACATATTGAAAGCATTAAATATAGTTCATCACATTAATTGACTGAGAGAGAAAAATAATATGATCATCTCAATAGATGTAGAGAAGACATTTGACAAAATACAGCATTCTATCATGTTCAAACCAATAGAAAAATAGGGATATCAGGAACATACCTCAACCTTGTAAAGGCTATCTATGCTAAGTCCCAGGCCAACATCATTCTAAATGCTGAAAAATTGCAAGCATTCCCTCTAAAAACTGGAGCAAGACAGGGATGCCCTGTTTCACCACTTCAATTTTACATATTTTTTGAAACTCTAGCCACAGCAATCAGACAGACAAAAGAAATTAAGGAGATATGAATAAGAAAAGAAGAACCCAAAGTATCACTATTTGCAGACAATATGACTCTATAACAACAAGGCCCCAAACATTCCTCCAAAAATTTTCTAGAACTAACAAATGAATTCAGTAAAGTGGCTGGATATAAAATAAACACCTATATGAAAGACATTTCTGCCCATCAGTGACAAATCCTCAGAGAGAGAAACTAGGAAAACCACCCAATTTACAATAGCCTCTAAAAAAATGAAACACTTGGGAATGAACTTAATGAAAAAGGCAAAAGACCTACAATAAAACTACAGCATGCTGAAATAAATAAATAAATAAATAAATAAATAAATAAATAAATAAATAAATAAATAAATTTAAAAAGACCTTAGAAGATGGAAAGATCTACCTTATTCTTGGATAGGCAGAATTCATATTGTCAAAATGACCATACTACCTAAAGCACTATACAGATTCAATACAATCCCAATCAAAATCCCAATGACATTTATCATAGAAATAGAAAAGGCAATTGTGAAATTTATCTGGAAAAAAAAAAGAGAGACCCAGAATAGCAAAAGCAATCCTTAGCAAGAATAGTGAACCTGGTGGCTTTACTATTCAAGACCTTAAACTATACTACAGAGCAATAATAACAAATACAGCATGTTATTGGCACCAATACAGACCTGTACACCATGGTACAGGATACAGGAAACAGAGATTAACCAGGTAACTACAGTTATCTAGTATTAGACAAAGGTGCCAGAAATGTGCATTGAAGAAAAGATAGCCTCTTCAACAAAAGGTGATGGGAAAAGTGGAAATCCATATGTAATAAAATAAAATTAAACCTCTGTCTCTTGGGCTAGGGATGTGGCTCAAGTTGTAGCGTGCTCGCCTGGCATGCATGTGGCCTGGGTTCGAACCTGAGCACCACATACAAACAAAGATGTTGTGTCTGCCGAAAACTAAAAAAATACATATTTAAAATTCTCTCTCTCTCTCTCTCTCTCTCTCTCTCTCTCTCTCTCTTAAAAGAAAAAAATCCTCTATTTCTCACCATGCACAAAAATCAACTCTAAGTAGATCGAGAACCTAGGAATTCAGTCTGAGACCTTGCACTCATATCTCCATAATGTTGGATTAGGCCCCAACTTCATTAAAAAGACTCCTATAGTGCAAGAATTAAAGCCAAGAATCAATAAATGGGATGGATTCAAACTAAAATTTTCTCCTTGATAAGTGGATGCTGATCCTTAATGGAGAAGGGGGAATGAGAAGAATGGAAGAACTTTGATTAGGCAAAAGGGAGGGATGGAAAGGTAAGAGGCTTGGGGGCAGGAAAGATGATGAAATGAGAAGCACAACATTACCCCCGGTACACATATGAGTGCACATATGGTGCAAAGCTACATAGAGTACGACCAGGATATGAAAAATTGTGTTCCATTTCTGGACAGTAAATCAAAATGCATTTTGCTGTTATATATACCTAATTGGGATAAATAAATAAATAATTCTTTAAAAAAATTTACAAAGAACCCCATTTACCAAAAATAAATAAATAAAGTAAAATAAACCAAAATGTACATGGAGCAACTGCAAATTGATGGGAAAACCTGTGAAATTTTACATGGGAATTTGTTTTGAACACACCTTATAGGACCCAAACAATGACACACTTCAAAGTCTGAATCCTTTATTCACCTGAAAATTCTACATACACCCACCTTGGTTCCTCTTACATGGGGGAGATCTTAGAATTGTCCCTGCCACCTGGAGCACACAAAGATCTTTAAGAAGAGGTCTGGGGTGACCAGGAAATAGCAGAGTGCCCTTGTCAGGATCCTGATGTATCAGGTCTGCCTGGTCTTATGGCTTCCTTATATCTGTGAACCTTGGTCCCCTGGTAGAGCTGGATGGAGCCCCTCTGAGACACCAGGCAGTGTAAGCATCTTTTGTTTGTGACTAGACACAAACTCCTGACTCCTGTCCTGAGCAGAGTGTCAACTGCCCTACTAGGGATTCAGTCCCCAGCTCCAGCCAGAAACCCTGCTTGGCCTTTGCTTGGCAGTGGGGGACTCCCACCTGAGAGCTGTCAAGAGATATCTCATTGTGCCTCGCTGGGCTGAAGCCTGATTTCTCCTCCAATTATGGCTTCCGCCTGCTTTAGAGGAGGTGACCAGACAGTGCCTGGCATCAAAAAAAAAACAGGACTTTACAGGCAAGAAATGTGACATGGTCCTGGGCACTTCAGCATCTCAGTTTTCAGGATCACGAGGTGGCATGGAACCCCTCATGGGGTCACCAAATTAATCCCCATTGTAGGTGGATGACTTTGCAGAGGCCCTGAAACCCAACTTTCCACCCCGGCATCTCATCCAGAAAACTCTTCCAGCTTGGGAAAAAGGCTGAGTCCAGAGTGGGCCTGCTTGAGAGTTTGCAGATGCCTTTTGATGAAATCCCACCTGGACCCACAGAGATCTGCTGATGGAAACCAGGTCTTAGCTTAGCAGGACCTCCAACATATGGAACCCATGCCAGCAGACCCCAGAGGCTGTCACAGGTGCTGGCCTGCAAAACCAACCTGTGCAATAGAACATACACATTACAAACATATACCATGAAAATAACACACCACTACAGTTGCTCTAGCCTTGGAAGTTACCAGCCTATTTGGAACAACTCTATGAGAGTACATTTGATACCTTTCATAAATATATTCTTGGAAAAATTCAACTTCTCAAAAATGACTCAAGGAGAACCACTTGAATCAGTCATAAAAAAATCTTTCTGTAAAGGAAAGGTCAGACTCAGTCACTGAAAAATCCAAACATTTCATAAAGTTATACATGTAAATTTGCACAAGATTTTAGAGAAGAGCAAGAGAGATGACATACCTAATTCATACTAAAGCTATCTTATGACCCAAACCTTTGAAGATAGTGCTGGCAAAAACCTGAGTATCAGGAAATTCCTGAAAATAGGCGCAAAAATTTTAATTGAAGTATTAGGGACCTTAATGTAGAAACACATAAATAGGATACATGTATGATGATCTCCTAGGCTTTGTCAAAGAAAAGGATTTTTCTTTAAGAAAAATCTATGCATATTACTATATGACTGTGTTATAATCTTGCAATCAATGAAAACAGCAATTGAAAATTCAAAATCTACAGAAAGGGAAGGCATAAATAAATTCAGGTAATGACTGGGTTGAGGTTCAGTGGGAGAGTGCTTGCCTAGCATGGAAGAAGTACTGTGTTTGATGCTCAGCACTGCATATAAATCACTAAAATAAAGGTCCATTGACAACCAAAAAACATTTAAAAATAAATAAATGAATTAGTTATCTAGTTAGTTAAACACAAACCCAGTGGAGTTTTCTCATAATATTGGAGAAAAAAATGCTTTTGTCCAAGTCCAAATGCAACTTTCAAAAATTTAGGGCAGGAGCTGGGGTTATGGATGAGAGGTAGAGTGCTTGCGTACCACACGTGAGGCACTGGGTTCTATCTTCAGCACCACATATAAATAAAATAAAAACATTGCATCCAACTACAACTAAAATATAGATATTTAAAAATATTTAGGGCATATAAATCTAGTCCATGTTTTTGTGTTTTTACTATGTGTAAATTTAAGAATAATCATTAATGTTTCAGCACTTCTTTCTTTTTCAGAATTATCATATTATAAAGCTAATTTTGAAACTTTGATATCTCACTGGACATTATATCCTAGAACATTCTCAAAATAATAGCACTAGTCTGTTATTTTTAACTGTGCTGTGCTAATTCCTTAGATCTTAAACATCCCTTAAAGATACAAGTGGTAAAGTTTTAGTTCCCACTGTGCTGCTACTGAGACATATTGGGACATTTCAGAGGTGAGTCTTATGGGGAGAACTTTAGGTCATTGGAGGCAGATGTTCAAGGGGATTATGGCCCTTGGCCCCTCCCTCTTTCTCCTTATGTCTTCCTGGTGGTAGATAGTTTTACTCTACCCTGATGTGCTGTCTCCCTTCAGGCCCAACTGAACATGAACTGAAACATCCAAAACCATGAACCAAGCCTGGCCTGGTAAACCACACCCATAATCTCAGCAACCCACAAGTCTGAGGCAGGAATACCACAAGTTCAAGGCCAGCCTTAGCAACTTAGTGAGAACATGTCTCAAAGAATAAAAACACCTGGGAAAGTAGCTCAGTGTCAAAAACCCTGGATTTAATCCAGAGACGACTTTTTTAAAAAAGTCAAAACAAGCCTTGCCACAGGTATTAATTATAGTGGTGGAGAGCTAATGCAGCTGGATAGATTAATTTATATTAAAATTCTTATCTGGGGTTCTGTGTTCTGTAAGAAAGGACCCTCATTTTCCTATGGAAACATCCAGTAGCACACTTGATAGACATCTGCAACTTCAATAAACATTCCAAGTGACTACCTAAAATGATTGTGTAAATAACAGATTTCCCTGTTGGAGAGTTGCTGTTTCCCCATCTGTTCTCAATCTCATTATAGGAAGGAAGATATTTTCAAAATGAGATTTTTATGTTACACACTTTGGAAATTCATACAAAATGTGCTTCATAGAATACCTTAATAAATATAGTATTTTGTACTTGCAATCTAATAAATATGAGACACATGACAAACAAAGCATATCAGATTATTCACAATGGTTATGAGGGGTTGGGCAAAGTACAATAAACACAAGTACATGCTTTCTCTAAAAGTCCTAGTGTTACTAAATGATCCTAACCAGTATACACCATTTTGTAATTAAATATTGTTAGAATAAAATGGGAAGTGCTACCAAAGAGAACTCTAGCCTCTGCCTGCTTCTACACAAAACACTCCAGGAGTCAACTGGAAATTCAAAAGTTGTTGTTCCTCTTTTCCATTGGTACTGTGTGAATGGTGCCCCCTAGTGGTTTGAGGGATGTAGCCTGCAGAGCTCTTTTTTGCAGGAGCTGTGGAAGGAACAAGAAACTCTCTGGAATACTTTAAAGTGTTCTGAGTCCTAAAGACCAAAATGATGGAAATAGTTCCAAATGGGAGGTTCCTAGTTACCCCCCCCCAAGTTGAAGATTTGTCTCAAAAACTCAGATTGGCAATATCTGAATGCTTACCTGGGCACGCTCAGATATCATAGACCCACATGCCCAGGTGACGGTCAAAATACAATGGAATCCCAACAAGGACTCTTATCCCAGTGCAGAAGGCTCCAGGGGTTCTTGAGATTTCAGTAGTTGGAGCTGCAGCTTCAGTGGAAGCCCTGCCTCTGGTGGGGAAAACTCGGGTACTGCTGTTTTCAGGTGGATGGAGGTGTCTATTTAAATAACAGAGAAAGATGCTTGTGAGAATAGGGATTAAAAATGGAATGACACTCTAATAGGCATATGCCTGCCACAGTATAGTAGGCAGTCATATACCGGCCACATATGCCTGAGTATATTCACTATGAACACAGTGGGAGAGCTTAGGGCTGGGGAAGATTTTTAAAGGCAAAATTAAAAAGAAGAACAAAAGAAATTTCAAAACAATATGTCTTGGCAACAATGGTTAATCACAAGGTTTATGTGAGTTCAAAGCTAAATAGACAGTTGATGGACAGACCTCCTTGCAGAAGTCTGTTCCTAGAAGGCTGCATTCTGGCAAAATGTTGTGGACTTTTGTCAGGAAATCCTGAGTGACAAAGCCTCCTTCATAATGTCCTAGCTTGTCTATCTGTTGTTCTTTGTTGTTGTTGTTGTTAGATTTGTCACAGAAACAAATCCATTTTGATATCAATGATGCTGACAGCTTGTTGAGAGTCCAGGCTGTCCTGGGAAGCTATTCTGTGTCCTGAAGATACTGTGCTGGTCCATGGAGGACAGCAGCAGCTGCAAAACCCTCCATACACTGGCACCTTAGAGGATCTTATCTCCAAGTGGAAGAAAATATCTGAGGCAGGGCTGTGCAAGAAGTGTCTACCAAAAGCACAAGTTCCTTTAAATTTGGCAAGTGCTCTCTTTGTGTCTGTTGCTGTGGAGGGCCTGCATAAGTCCAACTTTCTCCAGAGCACTAGAAGGTGCCCAGTAAGGGATTGGCTAGTGGTGGGTACTGCTGCTCCACCAGAAGACATTGACAGATCAGAAATCTGAGTGTGTGTGTGTGTGTGTGTGTGTGTGTGTGTGTGTGTGTTCACTGGGGTGGTATGGGGGTTGTATGAAGGATTCAGTTTTTTTTTTCTTTTCCTTGAAGTTTTTTCTGTGGTGTTTGTTGTTGTTTTCATAGAGATCCTGAACTCAACATATTTCTATGCAGATTTGAGACAGTCCTTTGCCCTGAGCTGCTGTGGATGATTCCAGAATGATTATGACTACAGCTTTCTAAATTTTAATGTTATGATCTCCAATAATAATTTTGGTCCAGTCAAAGCTCTCTTTAGACCACTCATCTGAAAGATTATGGGTTGGGGATCTGGGCTGCTCTGTATCACCTTGCTTTCCATCTTGCCCTAAAAGTGCTGGCACAGAACTGGCCTCCATTTGTGGAGGAGATACAAACTGCATCTGAGCAATTGAATCCTGTCTATTTGTTTGACAACTTGCATCTTGCTCTTGTAGAAGGGAAGGCACCTGATGTTCTAAGTCCCTATGCTCCTGGGGAATTAATAATGGTCCTGAATTAGCAACTTCTCTTGGTAGTTTTGGGGCTGTTGCTGCTGTAAAATAGAATATCTCTAGTCAGTCATCTGCTGTCCTTTAGGGAGACCAGAGAGCTCCTTGTCCTGCTCTTTTTGTATCTTTCCCTGCACACTATCAACAAAGGGCAAATGCAAAAGCCTGCTCTGCTTTCTGTCTTCAGTCTTGAATGTGGCCTTATAGATGGCTGTACTGATACTAGAAGAAGGTCCACTTTCTCTGGCCCCTTGACCCAGAGAAACACAACTTGGTTCCTTTCTCATGCTTGGGAATACCCAGTCACATGAACCATCCTCTTCACTAGGACCTCTCTGTGTCTCCAATGCAAAGTAGCTGGGTCTTTCCAGTGGAGCCTGCTGGGGGCCAGAGGGCTATGCAGTGATGCTGTCAGATTGCCTCTGGGCATCCTGGTGGTATAAAACTGGATAACCTTGGGCAAGGGACTCCTGTTGTTTCCTGGCAGCAAATGTCCTCTGTTTCTCTCTAGCTGGTAATCTGGATCTTTTGTTTTGTTACCAATTCTAAAAAGAAAGACAACTTATTTTCACTGAAATATTTTATAGTAACCTTAGTTTCAGCATTATCACTGACTTGCTTCTTGACTTGGAGTAGACACAAAGAAGAAAATCCTTCCTGGGCTCTCCATATAATGGAGGTTGTGAATGGTACCCAATTCCAAATTCCAAACTGTCCCCACAGTCTGAAGCAGCCCTTCTGTCCATGAGAACTCAGGCTTTTCAAAGTCTCCCAGCAACCTCTCTGTAACCTCTGTATTTAGAATGAACAGATGCCAAGTAGCCATACACACATTCCCACAACTTCTTAATTTTTCTCAAGCTGCCCCATCAAGGTACAGTCATGACTTAGTGTATTGTAAGAATATTTTTAAATTTGTTGTATTTAAATTACACATTCAGATCAAGCAAGCATTTGTCATAACTGGACAGTGCATTGTACATGGGATTTGAACAACTGCACTGACCAACTCTAGTCTTGATGTTTTTCTCTTGCATCAATTGTGGATAACCTCAATGCCAGCAGTAGTCCCCAGAGTTTAGAGGTGAGTGTATGGAGATGAGAAAATGCTTTTTTGACTATGCAACCCAATGAGCTAGGGTTGTAGAGGGGTACAGCCAAGAATGTCTGTAAGCCTTTTGATATTTGATCACTCCTGGAACCTCTCCCCAAGTTTGGAATAGCTTTAGGTTAAGAGCTGGAAGTTATCTTCCATACATGCTTAAGATTGTTAAAATTTTCACTATACATAACAACTGGGACCTCTCATTTTCTCTTTCCAAAGCTCTCATTTTCTCTTTCCAACATAATTATAACAGAAAGATGAGGTACAAGATTCCAGAGAAGTTAGCGAGTAGGTTACAAAAATTAAGCCAAAAGGCAGGTGCTCCTGTTCTCACATCCAGACCACCTATGATCCTCTCCCTGACTAACCTGCCTTCTGATCACATGGGCATTCTCTAAGCATGTGTATCTCATTTCAATTCAAAATTTTTCCCAGTCATTACCTTGTTCAGGTTTTCTACTTATTTGTCCATCATCATTGATTTGCAGGACCTTTGAAATGCTTCATTTTATGGAATTTTTCTATCACAGTAACTTCATTGCTTACATACCATTTGCTATTCCTGTATCTTCCAAAGCTGTTCTTATATTCGCTTTCTTATTTCCTCCAAAATTGTCCTCCTGGTGTCAAACAACCAACATATTTCCTGACCCATGGATAATGACAGAATAGAGATATATGAAAAACGCTCTTCAATGTATACTAAGGCAATCCTGAGATGGTAAAATTTTGTGCAGCTTTAACAATTATTTTGTTATTATATAGCTATTTTACAACAGTAACTACATTGGAAATTTGCATAACACAATATTGGCTCATGTAACAAATTCCTAAAAGAACCTACTAATGCAGTGAAATGCCATGTGAGGGACATAATCCAACCAAGCCCATTCTCCTGCACCCTAGGCCATCACCTCTTGGAGGTTTGATTGACATACCAAACCTCACATATCTAAAGAAAAACTCCTCATGTCCCTGGTATAAAATGGATCAGGCCAAAATTGTACAGCCATTCTTAAATCCTCTCACTGAATACCCAACATCTCTAAAATGTATCAGTTCCACCTTCAAAATATTTAATCTTCCTAGGTCTTTGATCAGCTAGCACCCTGATCAAAACTGCACAGGCTCTATGTTGGATAATTACACGAGTGCCTTACTTGATGCCTACTTCCAAACTTGCCTCACAAGAGTTGATTTTTCCATGAAAGTCATGTGATAGGTTCACAAACTCAGTGAAGTGATACGTGACAAAGTATCATGCTGTCCTATATGTAGAAATGACATAAAACTTTTCCAAAAAATTCTATTTTCTATGTGATCTACATAAAGATATGTTTGTGTAATTTTTGGACTTTTTGACTTTCATTGATTTCACATATTTGGCAATGCATTTGCTTGGCCTGCTCGACCTAGATCCCAAAATTTGGGTATGGATTTTGTTCCAATGATCGACTAAGAATCTCTAAATGATGTGTTGTAAACTTGTGTGGCAGTTTTTTTCCTCTTTCTTGAGTTGTTTCTCCTTCTTCCTCATGACTATCTTCAACTGAAAATGATGGAAACATAAAGAACAGATTTTAGGAATACTAGAGGCATCCAGAGAAAGAAAAGTTTATTTGTTGACTAAGATTTTTTAAAGGTGGAGCTCTGCCTCACACCTTATTCATAATAATAATAATAATAATAATAATAATAATAATAATAATAATAATAAATGGATTAAGGACCTACCTTTAAAAATATGAGGATACCATGACATTCTGATCTGCAGGCTGGGAAAGGATTTTGGTCTAACAAAATTCAAAAATATAAAGAAAGAGACTAATGCAAAATGCTCAGCCAGAATAGTAACTGAGAAAGTACAAATAAATCAGCTCACATCAATCTCACACCCAACACTTTAAGTGGTTGGCAGTAGATTAGGGGAGGAATAAGATGAAATAAAATAGGGAGTAAGCATTCAGATGATACAAGTATTGATATTTTATGACCACCTTCATTTTTTGCTCTATAATATGAAGTTCAAAGTGCACTTGCTGTTCAACATAGGAATCAAATAAAGGATACTGATGTTTTGCAGGATGTTTACATGACCTTTTCCTAACCCCTCTCCAACAGGATGGCAGTCTTAAAACACTGGTGCCAAGGGCTCTCCAAGTGTTTGTATGGAAGCTTTCTTTGTTTGTTTGGTGGTACTGAGAATTGAAGCCAGGGCCTCAGGAATGCTAGGCAAGGACTCTTCCACTGGATCACACTCAAAATAGAAAAAGCTAAAAGGCTGGGTATGTAGCTCAGTGGTAGAGCACCTGTGGGTTCAATCCCCAGGACATAAACAATCAAAAAAAAAAAAATAGAAAGAAAGAAAAATGAAAGTCTAAAATGGGGAATAGAGATTTTATGAGACCAGAGTTATTAATAAAATGAAAATAATATATTGTAACATTTATTTTCTTTTCCATAGGAAAATTATACACACAATTGACCTGAAAGCAAATGAGAGTCAAAACATGCCAGTATCTAAAGGAAAGAAAAAACCCAAGTTAAAGCTGTAAGAACAAAGTAGAGACACACAACACACACCCACACACACACACATACACACAGAGGTGTGAGGCATACCAAAGAAGAAAAATGTCAGTACTATCCCCCACTTTTTTTTTCTTTTTATCACACTTCTTTCTCTCTCCAGTGGCTTGGGTTTTCAGTATTTTTCAGAAGGATAACAGATAAACCCAATAGCTGTTCCACTGGCATTACCATAGAGCTTCATTTAACCCTTTCTTATTTTTTATTTTGAGACAGGGTCCAACAAATTTGGCCTCAAACTTGAGATCCTTCTGCTTCTCAAATCACACAATTCATTGCTGGGGCTCTACACATTCCCTGGAATCTACACATCCTGTATCATCCCACCTCTTCAGGCAAGGTAGAAAGCATTAACCTCACCCTAAAGGAGACTCTCACCAAGCTCTCACTCGAACTACATCTCGATTGGTTCAATTCTAGTACCATAAAAAGAAATTGTAAAAAGAATGAAATTAGTCCTAAGGAAAGAATCATTTTGTTATAGAATATGAAAAAGCATAATGAAGAATTTAAAATGAGTTGTAGGGCCAGAAATATGGCTCAGTAGGGGAGCACTTACCCAGCAAGAGCAAGGCCAAGGGCTCAATCACCAGCCCAGGAAAAAATTTAATTTGATAAAATAAATTTGATTTGATTTGTTTATAATACTTGAGTCCAAAATGGGTTAAATATGATGAGAAATGTTAAAAATATTACAAAAAGTTGCTTTTATCACACTATGAATTTTATCATGCAAAATTAACACAGTATATAAAAATATTTATAACATATAACATGCAATGCTTATAAAATGCATCATACAAAAAACCACTCCAGGTGGTACATGCCTATAATCCTTGCTACTGGAGAGCCTGAGGCAAGAAGTTCACAAGTTGGAGGCCAGCCTCAGCAATTTAGTGAGGCCTGTCTCAAAATAAAAAATTTAAAAAAAGAATGGGGTTTAGCTTAGTGGTAAAGTGCCCCTGGTTTCGATCCCTAGTACCAAATAAATAACCATAATGTATGATACAGGCCTGGGGTTGTGACTCAGTGGTAGAGCTCTTATCTCACATGCAGGGGGCACTAGGTTCAATCCTCAGCACCACATAAATAAATAAAATAAAGGTATTGTGCTCATCTACAACTAAAAACAACAAAAAAAGTCTTTAAAAATGTATCATACATTTTTTTACACTACAAAATACTTTAGAAATCTTAGAAAAGTTTGTGTAATTTTGATGGCCTCATTTCTTTGATTTTCTATTTGCCATCATCAGCTATGATACAAAGGATTTTTTTTTTTCAATGTAACTTATCTATGTTGAAAGATTCTGGGTTTGTTTCACCAGAATAATTTTCTAACTTTTACGTTTATTTTATTATGTCCTTGATTATTTAATAAAATAAAATTTCTCACTGAGGAGAGAGCTAAACTTCTTTACACTTCCTGTCACTTTCTAGGTTTATTCTTAAATGTCCCCTTGAAAGAGGAAAACAAGTGTTATTTCTCAAGCACCCATGGCTCTAAATTAAGGGCTCACACTGAACAGCTTTTGATTTTCACCTTCCTCAAATCAGTCCTAAAGGTGGAATAAAAGGCTTGGTGTGGTGGTGCATGCCTGTAATCCCAAGTTTCAGAGACTAACACAGGAGGATAGCAAGTTCAAAGCCAATCTCAGCAATTTAGAGAGGCTGTACGCAATTTAGTGAGACCCTGTCTCTAAGTAAACTATAAAAAAGGGCTGAAGATGTAGATTAGTTGGTTAAGTGTCCCTAGGTTCAATCCCCAGAACCAACAAAGAAAATAGGGTGTGGAATAAAACTACAGATAGCTGAGCTCATCAAGAAAGCCCATTGAAAAATCACAAAAACTTTGTGACTCTACCTTATAAAAACAGGTGCCAGAAACATTAGGCCTCTTTAATAGGATTACTGATGAATTGCTTGTGAATAAATGAGGTTTTTTTTTTCAATGTTTCTTTCCACATTGAAGTCAAAAGAAGCATTGTCTATAGCATACCTTTCCACCTTATCTGGTTTTGATTTCATGGAAGCTATTTTGCAATTTTACAAAATATAGATATCTAATAGCAAGGCAAAATAATCCTCATCTCTACACAGGTATATTCTGCTGTAGCAGACAGGTTCAGCTAAGTTTCCTTTCTGACCATTGAAGAAGCTTATTTGAGCTCTATCTGGGATTCTGCTTTAACTTTCCTTTGCTTTATATAAGTCTGTGCTTTTTGACTTCTCCTTTGAGTCAGTTATAATCTGCCTAGTTTTCTCATTGATTCAGTGAAAATCCCTAGAAAGTGTTCATTTTATATCTGTTTGAAGATCATGATTTGATTTTTATAAAATATATTTTCAAACAATGCATAGGGTAAATGTTAATTAAAAACAAGGCAAACCATAGGCTTTAGAGTTTATTCTCACCCTTAACCTTGGTGGGAAATCCCTAGAGGGCATTAACTAGGTGGAGAATTCTAGAAGGAAAGATGGCTAGCTGGATTAACCCCCAACAGCTCTGCAGTCCTACTCTTTCTCTGCAGGGGATAACCCTTGGGCAGGTCACTTCACTTTCTTCCACTGTGCTCCTAGGTAGGTGGGGTGACAATAATCCCTTCACCTCCTAGATTAGAGATGTTGTCAGTCATGAAAGGGTTATCATCATGCTTATGCAATATGGTCTGGAAGAAGAACCCGGGTGGGCTTGTTCAGAATTGTTCTTTTTTTTTTTTTTTTTTTTAATGAGGCTTTATAACACATGAGTTGAAATGAGGGTTGCATGAGATTTAGACCAAGAGATGAAAATTTTGCAAAAACTTTATATTGAAGTAACAAAGACATTTTCTGAACTGAACACACTTGCCAGGGGTGGTGGCACGTACCTGTAATCCCAGCAGTTTGGAAGGCTGAGACAAGAGAATTTCAGTTCAAAGCCAGCTTCAGCAATTGTTAGACCAGGACACAAGAAAAGACCACTGACTCCAGTTAAAATCAAATTAAAGCAAGCTTATTATTTTGACCAGCCAGGCTGCCTCTCCCAGTAAAAACCACAGGAACAAGACAGCAGCCACAAGTTTCTTGCAGCCTAGCTTTATAGCACAGAAAGTTATACAAACTAGGGATTACAGATAACAAAACTCTGAGGAGCATTTCATAAATGTTAGTTTACATTTTTGCTGGCCCTGACATCAGAATTTATGAAAGTCATTAGAGCCTCAGAGAAGGTCGTTATCTGGCTAGGGAAGGCCAGGATTTGTGAGGCATCATTAAAGTTTCAGAGAGGGCTGCTATCTGCTCAGAGAGAGCCAGGCTTGGGTGAGTTCAAGGCAGGGCAGGCATTCCAAGCAGGTTTAGAATTTGCAGTAATTAATAGTGAAGCTGAAATTAGCTTTTTATGGCTTTGTGGCAAGATGGCTCCCAATTTTAAGAGAAAATCAGGCTGGGTCTATCATTCCCCTCTTTTTCTTTTTTTTCTCTATTATATACTTTTATTTTCTGAAATGATAGAAAAGAATAAGATCACTTAATATATGTTTATTATTGCCCTTAAGATAAAATTTAAGGGTAATTTATGTTTCAAGGATTGAGTCTCTGCTTTTCTTTCTGATTTGATTTCTGCCTTCTTATTGCTGTGTGTACTAAAAGCAAACTGGATTTCTTTCAATTCCTCAAGCACTCCATGACTTCAGCCTTTTTCCATGTCCTCTGTCTAGAAAGTTCTTGCCATTCCCCATTATCCACAGCAAAGTCTCAGGGATGTGGGGATGTGGCTCATTGGTAAATTACCCTTGTCTTAAATCCCTAATACAAAAAGAAAGAAGGAAAGAAAATTAGCCGCTAAAGGATAGATTATACAATAGAGCAAAAGGATATTTAGATGTCCATTTTAGAAAAAAAATTAAGTTAGAAATATTTTTCTTTGTTCAAAACCACAGAAAAATTGTAAATGGAATAGAGATTATATCTTTAATAACCTTTAAAAGTAGTTGGAGAAAATAATGAAAAAAAATTATAATTTTGAAGTGTGGAATCATAAACATATAGTAAACTCTAGAAGTCATAAAGGAAAATCTTGAGAAATTTGGCTACCTAATATCTGAACTTCCTGAGCAAAGACACCAAAAAAGATAGTTAAAGGGAAGTCTAGGGAAAACATTGCGAGCACCAATAAAAGGCATTTACATTAATAATCAGAATATACAAAGAAAAGCGGGAAAATAGAAGGGAAAAGTATTTGAGTAGGCAAATGCAACCCAATCTCATTTCTAAATAACTGCAACTAAATTAAACCAACAAGAAACCATTTTGTAGCATAGGATGGTTTTAGTAAAAAAAAAAAAAAAAAAAAAAGTAGGTGTTGGGGAATAGCCCTGGACACCTGGGTCTGTGACCTCAGGTCCTGCCCCTCCAGAAGTATTTTATATAAATGACACCTCCTCCAGCACTATTCCAATGCAGACAGTGATATGATAGTTGGGAGCCCACTGGCTCATCTGTGGTTTAGTGAGAGTTGGGGGCAGTGTTTGCCTTATGGATAAAAAATAAAGTATCTCTCATTCTGTGATTGCCCTGCCAGGAATCTAGTTTTTCCAGAATACATGAATATAGGGACTGGGAATGTGGTTCAGTGGTTGAACACTTGCCTAGCACATGCAGCCCCTAGGTTCAATCCCCATAACAGGGAAAAGAGAAGAAAGAAAGAAAGAAAGAAAGAAAGGAAGGAAGGAAGGAAGGAAGGAAGGAAGGAAGGAAGGAAGGAAGGAAGGGAGGGAGGGAGGGAGAAAGAGAGAAAAAGAGAAAGAAAGAAAGAAGAGAGGGAGAAAAAAAGAAAAGAAACATGGTATATACAGCCACCCTCCCCCTCTAACACCTGCACTTCCTCAAGTGCGCTGACCTCCAGTAGAAGGGAGCAAGAAGGTCTCAAAAGGAGTCCTCCACCAAAGCCCACTACTCCCAAACCCACAAGTGGTAAACGCCCTAGTCATTGGCTACAAAAAATCGTTTGTAACGAGCGCCCTCCAGTGTAAAGGTGAAGAAAACTCAGAGTTATAGGCCCAGTGTTGTGGTGCTCTGATATCTAGTTTATCCACTAAATTTTAGATTCATTAACTCCTCTTCCAGCGTCTGGTGTGAGAAACTCCTCCGATTTAAAAACAGATTTGTGCTTCTAAACGGCAGGTATCCCGCTTTGTGGGAAGCAAATGAAGACTCTCTGGTTGACTTTTTAGAAGACACAAGTAAGACCTGTGTGATCCATGGCAAACGTGCAGTAGTTATGCCAAATGACCTCCAAATAGCACTAGGACACATTGAGAAATTATGTAAGCACCTACTATGGGGCTGGACTTATGTGTAGCTGTGTGAAAGCCATCCATGCACGAGGCCCTGGGTTTGATCCACAGCATCTCAAAAACAACAAACCAAACCACTCTTGGTAGGTCTGATATTAAACATCCCCTCTGTCCCCATGGTGTCAAAAGGTGCCTCAGTGGATGATTATAAGTAGAAAACTAGGGGAGAGGAATCAGGTATTGGCAGCTTTTCCATTTTTATTTGTGTGTAGGTTTTTATATAAATGTTAAGCATGCAAAGCAGGAATGCAGATCAAAATGTTTCAGTGAACAACTTTTGGCGATTCAACTGTATAATGATTATAAAGGTCTGCTTTTTTTTTTTTTCTTTTATCTTTTTTTTTTTTTTTTTTGACCATGACAGCATTTAGATTTTTTAAAAACTAAGTTAACTTCTTACTGACAGCCATTAAATGTCGTTTGTAGAATTGTGATCATACAGTGGATTTCACTCACTATGCCTTTCTGAGTTGTCCTACATGCTAGTGCAGATTTTTAATGCTGTCAATCTTCTGGGCTGCTTTCATGAATTTGCTATTAAAATATAGGAGGCCAGGCACTGTGACACATGCTGATAATCTCAAGTATTCCAGAGGTTGGGGCAAGGGATTGCAAGTTCAGGGGCAGACAACTCTGCAACTCAGTGAGACCCTGTCTCAAAATAAAAACTTAAAAAGGCCTGGGGATATAGCTAAATGGTGGAATGTCTCTGGGTTTAATCCCCAGTACCGAAATAAATAAATACATGAAACTGTTAAAATGATATATACACAAGTATGTTCTTGAAGCATGTTTTATATTGTGGAAAAAAGAAACAGTCCCTTTGCCCATAAATAGGGCACTGTCTGGATAAATAATGATATACCCATCCACAGGATACTTTGCAGCTCCTACATGGAATAAAGTAGTTTTATGTGTACTCACTTTCATAAACTTTTTCCAAATTTTTAGTGATCTCCCAAGATTTGATGCTAGGACTGAGGTAGACATGAATTTAAAAGCAAAATATTTATTATTTGATACCAGGTTTATATTTTTTTCTCCATACATACTAACAATACAAGGAATATGTAGAGAAGAAATAGGAAGTGTCCACCATGCTATGGGAACCTAACTGGAATTATTGGGTAGAAGAAATTAGTGACAGAGAGGAGTTTGATGTTTTGCATTTTATACTTTATTACTTTGTCCTCTAACATAACAAGAAATCAAAGTGTGTGTGTGTGTGTGTGTGTGTGTGTGTGTGTTTCTAATCTTAAATTCATAATATTAGGCAACCAATCCCTAAATTTGAGCTATAAGAATTTTTGTGGATTTAAGTATTCTTTGATAATTTCCCACTGAGCTTAACTACTGTGGAATGTCCAACCAAGTATGAGAAATTCAATGCATTATTTAAATAAACCCTTCCTTCTAGCCCAGCTCATCTGGGCATCATAATCCCCATATAAGCTTTTTAAAAATTAGATCCTAGGGGCTGGGGTTGTTGCTGAATGGTGGAGTGCTTACCTAGCATGCGCGGTATGCTGAGTTCTATCCTCAGCATCACATAAAAATAAATAAAGAAATTAGGGTGTTGTGTCCAATTTATATATATATATATATATATATATATATATATATATATATATATACATATATATATATATATATATATAATTTTTTAAAAAAAATAAATATTAGTCTTGGTGACAGATCTGATGACTCAGAATCAGAATGTCTGTGCCTGAGGCTGTTATCTTACTGTTCGGAAGGAAATGGAATGTGAAGATTATTGATTAGGTAATTATGTGGGACAATTGCACTGAGCCAGGAACAGAAAAGGCAGAGACGCAGACCTGGCCTGCAGGTGCTCCTCCAAATAAACCTGATGGGGACTCTTGATGGATACAGTCATTCTACCAGGCTTGGCAATTAAAGTGTTCCATGTTAAGCAAGCAAGGTACTCCAAGTACTCAGAGTTCACAGATTTGTTAGGGCTGTACCTTTATTTGTATTTTCACTAAAACTATTATTTGTTGCACTTGTCTCAGTTTCTGTGTTCTAAACTGGAGGAAGGTGGGGGATGATTAGAAGATCACCAAAAAACTCACCCAGCTTTTGGAATGAAGAACCCCCCCCCCTCGAGTTTTCTTAGCATAAACACAACAGGATGTAGTGTGTTATTATCTAAGAACCAGGCTGTGCAGAGGCAGACAAGTTAGATTCTACTCCTCACCCCTCTTTGTGCCAGTTGTGTGACTTATCTGCAAGTTATCTGCAAGGTTCTTGACCTCTTTGAACCTGGATTTCTTGATCTGCATAATGGACAATGACTTGCTTTAAAGACGTTTAAGGAAAGATCAGAAGTGGCAAAGAGTAGAAGTCAATCAATCAAAGCTCAAGAGCTGTTTATTAGTACCACAACAATTACTAGAGCATGAACTCCTTAAAGGTTAGACACAATGTGTGAATATGTGATTTCCCTTTCCTCTTTCCCTACAGTATACCTAACACTAGTAGAGGGCCACTATAAGGGATTGAACCCTGGTTGTTTCACATGCTGGGCCAGCACACCACCACTGAGCTGTGCCTTCAGATCCCCCCCCCCAAAAAAAAACAGATATACATGATATAGATATAGATATAGATATGGATATAGATAGATATAGATAGTCTACAGATCTGCAATTTTGTCTACTACAGGTTGTCCTGGTTCCCATCCCTCCTGGAGTGCAAGAGTTCAATTCTTTTCGCATGTGCAAGCTGCTTTTCCTAATCTAAGTCCGTTCTTAGGACTGCTTGTAACATTTACTTGGTCCCTCATTAACAATGAGCTAAATAAAATCTATGGCACATGCTCATTTTCTATCTGTATGACAGCCATGAATTTATTTTCTTTTGAAAGGCGTCCTTTAATATTGCTGCTACTTTACCAAAGCAGTGGATTTCTGTGGAGGGCAGACACCTTGCCTGAATCTCCCTCTCAGGGTCAGGTGGAGTTGGACAGCATTAGAGTTAATATCTTGTCCTTGGGTAGACAGAAAAGCTCCCTAGGAGTCCGGCTTCAGGTCCTGTGCCAACAACCTGCGGTGACAAAGAGGAAAGCACTTCTCTCAGAGAAATGGGCTCATAAGGAACCTCTGGACCCCCGGGCAGCGTCCTAGGGCTACATGTCTTCCCCAAATCCCCTCCTGTGCAAGAACACCCTTCCTTCCTGGGGTGGCGCCCTGGCTGGAACCTAGAGATTAGGTCTTTGGGGTTTCTGAGATCCGCGAGGTGCCATGGGAATTCTGGAGGGAAAGAGTGTTTTGGAGCCAGAAAGCCCCAAGCCGCCCAGGAATTTTGGCTCAGACTTGGAGCATTTCCTCCTGGGCCGGCCTGGCGCTCTCCTGGGGAGAGCGGCCTCCAGCAAACTGGGCGCTGACATTTGCCAGGCCAGCACCATGGGACTCCTGCTCTGCGCACAGGCTGGGCTCGCCCTGCTCCGCGCCAAGGGCGCATTGGCGGGTGGGTGGGACGGGGGCGCGGGCAGGGAACCCAGGAAGACCGCGGATGGCAAGATAGGAATGATAGAGGCAAAGAAAGAGGGAGAGGGCGAGGGCTAGGGCGACTGAAGGGGAGAGACAGCGGTGAAAAAGTAGAGGTAGAAAAGGGTGGAGAAATGAAGATAAGAACAAGTTCTAAAGGAGAGGGGGAGCCTAAAAAGAGAGAAGGAAAGGCTGAGACAGAATGAGGCTTTGGGGATTCAGAAAAGCGATTTCCTCCATCAGGCTGTGGATATGCTTTTGGAGCTCAGTGCTGGCCAGCGCAGCCTCTTCTGCGCCTTTGCGCGCTTCCATCAGGCGGCCCTCGGTGTCCTCGTGGCTCAGCACCTCCTCTTCCTAGCATGCTTGCAGGTTGCACAGTCTCCTCCAGCCCTTCGCGCTCGCCCTGGAGTGCGTGCTTCTCGTTGGTAGCTTCCCCCCCGCCAGGCACAGGTGGCTAATCTTCTGCTCCTTCAGCGCCCAGAAGCGGGACAGCTCCGAATGCTTCTGGCACAGCACCAGCAGCTCCGCTTCCAGCAGCTTGTTCAACTGCTTTAGCTCCTGCATGCGCTCTTGAAGGTGGCAAAGCGGTCTTTGAGTTCCTGGAGCTGCACCTTCTCCTGAGTGCGGATGGACTTGAGGTCGTTGCTAATGGCGGCTACCTGGCTCAGGTCTAGGTTCTCCAGGCTGTGCATCAAGGAGCCTGAACTGGACGAGTAGCTGCAGCGCACAGAGAGCCAGGAGGACACCAGGGCCTAGTAGTTGGAGTAAGCAAAGCATGCTGTGCTGTAGCCTCTGCTCATGCAGGAGATGTGCACCTGGGGAGTCTCCACATAGCACCTCTTGTAGGAGGTCTAGGCTCATAGCTTAAGGAACTCATGTTGGCGGCCAGTGCCCCCCAATCCCCCCACCCCCCACCCCACCCCCTGGGTTTGATTCACAGCATCTCAAAAACCACAAACCAAACCACTATTTTTAGGTCTGATGTTAAACATCCCCTCTGTCCCCAAGGTTCAAAAGGTGCCTCAGTGGATGATTATAAGTAGAAAAGTAGGGGAGAGGAATCATGTATTGGCAGCTTTTCCATTTTTTATTTGTGTGTGATTGTTTCATGTAAATGTTAAATATGCAAAGCATTAATGCAGATCAAAATGTTATAATGAACAAATTCTGGCAATACAGCTGTATGATGATTATAAAGGTCTGCTATTATTTTTCTTTTTTTTTTTTTGGACTGTGGCAGCATTTTGATTGTTTACAAACTAAGTTAACTTCTTACTGACAGCCACTAAATGTCATTTGTAGAATTGTGATCATACAGTGGATTTCCCTCACTATGACGTTCTGAGTTGTCCCACATGCTAGTGCAGGTTTTTAATGCTGTCAATCTTCTGTGCTGTTTTTATAAATTTGCTATTAAAATATAGGAAGCCAGGCACTGTGACACATGCTGGTAATCTCAAGTATTCCAGAGGTTGGGGCAAGGGATTGCAAGTTCAGGGGCAGACAACTCTGCAACTTAGTGAGCCCCTGTCTCAAAATAAAAGCTTAAAAAGGCCAGGGATATAGCTCAATGGTGGAAAGTCTCTTGGTTTAATCCCCAGTACCTAAATAAATAAATATATGCAACTGTTAAAAAGATGTATGTTCATGAAGCAAGTTTTATATTGGGGGGAAAAAGAGAAACATGAATAGGGCACTTTCTGCATAAATAATGGTATGTCCAACCACAGGATCCTTTGTAGCTCCTACATGGAATAAAGTAGATTGATGTGTACTCACTTTCATAAAATTTTTTCAAATTTTTGATGATCTCCCAAGAATTGATGCTAGGACACAGGTAGACATGAATGTGAAAGCAAACTATTTTTAGTTGATACCCTGTTTCTATATTTTTTCTCCATATATACTGGAAAACAGGCAATATGTAGAGAAGAAATAGGAGGTCCACCACGTTATGGGAACAGAACTGGAATTATTTGGCAGAGGAAATTAGTGACAGGGAGGAGTTTGATGTTTTGCATTTTATACTTTATTATTTTGTGCTCTAACATAACAAGAAATTATAGTGTGTGTGTATGTGTGTGTGTGTGTGTTTTCAATCTTAAATTCACAATATTAGGCAAACAATCCCTAACTTTGAGCTATAAGAATTTTTGTGGATTTAAGTGTTCTTTGATAATTTCCCACTGAGCTAAACTACTGTGGAATGTCCAACCAAGTATGAGAAATTCATGGCAACTGACTAGGGAGTGAAA
This sequence comes from Marmota flaviventris, assembly GCF_047511675.1. Taxonomy (NCBI): domain Eukaryota; kingdom Metazoa; phylum Chordata; class Mammalia; order Rodentia; family Sciuridae; genus Marmota; species Marmota flaviventris. Next base: position 44,748,190 of record NC_092501.1, read on the forward strand.
CCTCCAAAAACATAAACTAATTCTGGTAAGGTGGACAACACCTATTATTCCAACAACTCTGGAGGCTTAGGAAGGAGGGTCACAAATTCAAAACCACCTAAGAAATTCTGTGCAACCAAAGATAAAGAGGGTCGGCAAACTATCTAAGTGGAGAAGACCCCTGGATTCAACACTTAGGCCAACAAAAAAAAAAAAAAAATAGAATAAGCATTATCACAGCTATTAGCTGTTGTAGGGGGAAAATTAACACAGCTAACTTGATAACTTTATGTGGCTAACTTGATACCTTTATGTGAACATTCTTATCTGGGGATTCAGTGTTCTGTAAGAAAACATAGCATTTTCCTGTGGAAACATCTAGAAGCAGAATTGCTAAGCATCTGCAACTTCAATCAACATTCCAAGTGACTGTCCAAATAAGACATTCCCCCTGTTAGAGTTGCGATTTATCCACCTACACTCAGTCTCATTATATGAAGGAAAATATTTACAAAATAAAGGTTTGTATGCTACATGCCTTTGAAATGCATGCAAAACACGTTTTATTTTGTCATTTAATCATTTCAGAATTTCACACTTAAATAAATATGAGATACACGACAAACATAACATCTGAAACTCTTGACAATGGTTCCAAGAGGGTGGGCAAAGGACAACCATAAATGCAAGATTTCTTCACTACTCCTGGTGTTGCTTAAATGACAAGAGCGAGTATAGCCTCTTTAGTAATCAAACATAATGATAGCAAAATGAAAAGGACTGACAAAAAATTCTCTATCCTTGGCCTGCTTCTACACAAAACACCCCAGGAGTCAACAGGATATTCAGGAAGAGCATCTCCATCTGCATGTGTGAATGGTGCCCCCTAGTGGTCTGAGGCATGTAGCCTGCAGAGCTGGGTCCACAGGAGCTGTTGGAGAGACAGGAAACTCTCTGGTGGAAGACTTCAAGGTGTTCTATGTCCTAGAGACGCAAATTGCAAAACTGGTTCCAAGTGAAAAGTTCAGTGATACCGCTGTCTTCGAAGTTTCTCTCAAAAACTCAGATCAACAATATCCATAGTCTACCCTGGGCACCCTCAGATATCATTGACCTGCATGCCCAAGTGACTGTCAGAAAACACTGGATTCACAAACAGGTGCTCTCATCTCAGTGCAGGAGCCTCCAGGAGTTCTTGAAGTTGCAGTAGCTGAACCTGTGGCTTCAGTACAAGTTCTGCTTTCAGTGGGCACCTGGGCTGCTCTCTAGCAACTTGCTGTCCATGTAACACAAAAGGTAGCCCATGTAGGAGGATGGAGGTATCCAACTCAATTATGGTCCAAGAAAGATTCTGCCAAGAATGTGAATTGGAAATTGAATGACACAGCAACAGGCACATACTGCCACAGTATGCCGCAGGCACATTCACAGTGAGCACAGTGGGAGAGTTGAGGGCTGGGGGAGATTTTTAAAGGCAAAGGTAAAAAGAACTACAACACATACTTCCAAATAATAAGTCTTGGCAACTGTAGTAAAGAACAAGAGAGATGTAAGTTCAAAGTTAAACAGACAGTTTCTGGACACACATCGCTGCAGAAGTCTGTTCTAAAAAAGCTGAATTCCAGCAGACTCTTGTAAATTCTTGTCAAGCAACCCTGGCTGAGATGTCTTCCCTCATAATGACCTGGCTTGGTTTTTGTTGGTTTGTTGGTGACGGTGGACACACATGAAAATCCATTGTGATACCAATGACATTGTCAAATTTCAGAGAGTCCAGGCTGTCCTGGCAGAATATAATATCCTAAAGATGCTGCTCTGCTTCAGGGAGGAGAGCAGCATCCTTCAGACTCTGCCATACAAAGGCACTATAGAGGACCTTATCTCCAAGATGGAGATAATTTGTGAGACAGGCTGTGCAAGATGGATCTACCTAAGCACACATTGGTTTGAATCTGGCAAGTGCTGTCTTTGTGCCTGTTGCTGTGGCAGTGGCTGCCTGAGTCCATCTTTCTCCAGAGCACTAGGAGAGGCACAGTCAGGGATCTATGACTGGTGGGTACTCCTACCCCTCCAGAAGACACTGAGAGTTCAGGAAGCTGTGAGGAAGGGCTGTTAGCTGGGATAAAGGGGGATGTATGAAGGATTGGGGGAGTTGTTTTTTTTTTATTTTTTTGTTTTTATTTTTATTTTTTTTTTTAATTTTCTAGGGCATTTGTGATTTTTTTGAGTTTTTTGTTTGTTTTTGTTGTTGTTTTCAAGAAAATTTCCTACACTGAGCATCTTTAAGTGCACATTCAAGAGACTCTTTGCTCTGACCCTGAGAGCATGACTACAGGTTGACTTCTGACTATAGGTCCCTAAAACACAATGCCAAGGACTTCAGTTAAAATTTCAGCCAAGTCATCAAATGTTTCATACCTCTGCTCAGTTGGGGACATTAGAATTGGGTCTTGATCTGGCAGTTTCTCTTGGTAACTCTGTGGCTGTTGAAGCTGTGGATTATAAGAAACCCAGGCACTCTCCTGCAGTCCTCCACACAGATCAAAGAGGTCCATGTCCTGCTGCTGCTGCATCATTGCCTGCACACTATTGTCACAGGGCAAAGGCAAGCCATCAAATAGTTCATACCCTTCACCCCAGACCTGCTGGTTTGGGGACCTGGGCTGCTCTCTAGCAACTTGCTGTCCATCTATTGCAATAGGCTCTGGAAGAACACTCAACTCCATTTGTGGAGTAGATGTGCACTCAATCTGAGACCTTGAGTCTTCTCCATTCTTTGGAGAATCCACATCCTGCTCTTGTGGAAAGGAGAGCAACTGCTGACCCAAGACATTGTGCTTCTCAGACAATAGAAGTGGGTCCTGAACAGGCAGCTTCTCTTGATAACTCTGGGGCTGTTGCAGCTGTAGATTATAATATTCCCAGTCACTCTGCTGCTGTGGTCCCCACAGATCAAAGAGGTCCATGTCCTGCTGCTGCTGCATCTTTCCCTGTGCACTACTGACACAGGGCAAAGGCAAGCCATCAAATAGTTCATAGCCCTCACCCCAGACCTGCTGCTTTGGGGAACTGGGCTGCTCTCTAGCAACTTGCTGTCCATCTAACACAAAAGAGTCACAGGAGCCATTCTCTTCACGGGGGAGTCCCCATGTCTCCACAGGAAAGGAGCCAGGTTTTCCCTGTGGAGCCGGCTGGAGGCAATAAGGCTGTGCAGTGGCGCTGTTATCACATTGCATCTGGGCCTCCTGGTGCCCTAAAACAGAATGATGCCCTTGGACAGGGAACTCAGGTCTTCTCCTGGCGACAACTGCTTTCTGTTTCTCTTTTAGTGGTAGTCTGGATCTTTTGTTTTGAAACCAAATCTAAAAAGAAAGAAATTATTTTCAATAAAATATTTTATAGTAAAGCTTAGTTTCAGCATTATCACTGATCTGCTCATTGGCCTGGGGTAGACACAAAAAAGGCAACCCATCCTGGGCTGAACCAAGGAGGTTATTGTAGAGGTTATGAACAGTGCACAATTCCAAACTCCCAACTCTTCCCAAAATCTACCAAAATTCTTCAGTGCATGTGAACATAGCTTTTCAAAGTCTCCCAACTAACTCTCTGCAACCTAGGAGAGCCCCAGTTCCCCTGCACACATTCACACAGCCTCTTGTTTTTTCTTAAGCTGCCCCATCAACACTCATTTATGACTCCATATCCTGTAAGGTTATTCATAAATTTGTTGCATTTAAAAGCCATAAACTGAACAAACAAAGGTTTTTCAAAACTGGACAGTGTATTATAGATGTGATCCTAACAACTGAATAGAACAACTCTAATCTACATTTTTTTCTCCTGCATCAATTCAGGATAATTGCAATGCCAGCCAGAGTCCACAATGCTTTGAGGTATGTGTTTAAAAATGACAAAATGCTTTTTAGACTAGGTAACCTAATTAGCTAGGGTTGCAGATGCTCACAGTCAAGAGTGTCTAAAAGCATTTTGATATTTGATCACTCCTGAAACCCATCTCCCAATCAGGATGAATTTAGGTTAACATCTAGGTAAATCTTTGATCCCCACTTAGGAGGTTTAAAATTATGACTCTACATAACAAAACAGGTTCTTCTAAATATATGCTCTCATTTTCCCTTCCAACATAATTAAACACAAAGAAAATAAGATGTGAGCATCCATCATTTGTCAACAGTTAGCAGGTGGGTTCAAAATGATGAGACCAAAAGGCAGGTGCTCCCTTTCTCATTTCCAGACTCCCTAGGATCCTCTCCCTGACCATGCTTGCTTCCGCATCACATGGGCTTATTCTAAACTATTGCATTGCTTTTCAAACCAGTTCCTCTCCCTGACATTATCTAGTTATGATTTTCTACTTCTTTGTATAGCATCATTGATTTGCAGGACATTTGAAATGCTTCCACTTCATGGAACATTTGAAATACTGTAAATTCATAGCTGACAGAGAATTTGGTATTCTTTTATTTTGCAACACTGCTATTACATTCCCTTTCTTATTTTCTCTAAGAAAAAGTTCTCCTAGTCTCAGACAACAAATATTTTCAATAAGCATTGGATATTGATAGAAGAGAGGTATATGCAAACCCAATTCAGTATACATTAGGGCAATCCCAATACAGTAAAACTTTATGCAGCATAAACAATAATTCACAAAAATCATCATATTAGAAATTCCCAAAACAAAATATTGGCTCATGTCCCAAATGGCTAAGAAATGCCTATTAATGCTATGAGGTGCCACATGTGGGACATAATTGAACCAAGTCTTTCTTCTGCACCTTGGACGATCACCTCTTGGGAGTTAGATTGGCATACCATAGCTAGCAGTATGCAAATAAAATCCTCCAATGTCTCTGCCAAAAAACAAATCAGGACAAATTGAAGTGCCATCCTTAAATCTTATCACTGAATTCTCAACATTTCTGCAAACTCTTTGTCCCAACTTTAAAATATCCAATCTTCCCAGTTTTCCATAATTCCATAGACAGCACCATGATGAAAAACTGGCACAGTTCCTATTCTGAATAATTACTGAGCATGTTAATGGGTGCCTACTCCCAAAGTGGCCTCATGGTTGTTGATTTTTTCATAAAAGTAACATAATAAATTCACACCCACACTGAAATGAAACTGTGACAAAGATCAACAATATCCTATGTGAAGAAATGACATGAGACATTTTCAAACAATCGTTGTATTTACTGTATTATATAAAAAAGATATGTTCATGCAAGTTTTCCAAATTTTGACTTACATTGATTGAGCTTATGGGGCAATGCATTTGCTTGGCCAGCTCTTGCCGGGTCCCAAAATCTGGGTAGGAATTCTGTTCAAATGATCGATTAAGAATCTCCAAGTCATGTTTTGTAAATTTGTGCCGTGGTTTTGCTAACCCTTTTTCCTTTTTTGTTTCTTCTACTTCCATAGGACTATCTTCAACTGAAGATGCTAAAAGTGCAGAAACAGAAAGAAAAAGATTGAGGATTGCCAGTAGAATCCAGAGGAAAAAACTATTATTTGTTCACCAAGATTTTAACAATGCAGAGCTCTGCCTCACAACTTATTCATATTAATAACACCAAAAAATGGATTAACTGCTGATCCTTAAAAATATGAGGAGAAGATGAGATTATAATGTGCATGGTAGAGAAGAATTTTAGTCTAGCCAAAATTCAAAATATATAAAAAGTGAGAAATAAAAAATGTTCATTCATAACAATAATTGAGGAAATACAGATAAACCAGCTCGTATCAATCTGATAACCAATGCTTTAAATGGTTGGTGGAAGAGTAGGGGATGAATAAGATTATATAAAATAGAAAGGAAGCATTGCATTGGGACAAGTATTTATCATAATGTCCACTGTGATTTTTTGCTCATATGATGACATTCAAAATAATCTTAGCCTTCAACATAACAATTAAGTAAAGGATACTTGAGGTTTGGGGAGCATGTTTATATGACTTACATGATCCTTTTTGAAACCCTCTTCAATAGGATATCAGCCTTAAAATAATGGACACAGCGTGTCGTGTCAGATAAGGTACACAGAGTATATTTGTTTCATGATAGTTAGAATTGAAGCCAAGGCCTCATGCATGCTAAGTTAACACTCTACCACTGGATCACACTCAAAGCAAAAATAGAAAGAAAGGCTAGGGATGTAGCTCAGTGCTGCAGCATCCTGAGTTCTATCCTAGCACAACACCAAAATAAAGGAAGAAAAATGAGAACATACAGTGGGAGACAGAAATCTAAAGTACAGTATCTTTATGAGATTGAAGTTAAGTTAGTATGAACAGGAAAATAAAATATTTTGACTTTAATTTTCTATTCTGTAAAAGAAAAGAGCTGCAGAATTGATAAAAAAGAAATTGACAAGAAAGTGAAAACAAGCCAATATTAAATAAAAGAAAAAAAAAAAAAACACGTCAAAACAGTAGAACAAAGGTGGGAGAAACACACACACACACACACACACACACACACACACACACACACTTTTGTAAAATACACCAAACAAGAAAAATGGCAGTATTAAACCTACTCCCTCCTCCTTGGGCCTTCAATCCCTCCAGTGGCTTGGTTTTCCATTATTTTTCAAATGGGAAGGGGATAAACCCACCTAATGTCACACTAGTTGTACTTCATTCCAGCCCTTTTTTATTTTTTATTTTGAGACAAGGTCCTACAAAGTGACCTCAAACTTGAGATCCTCCTACCTCAGGCTCCAGGAGTCACTGCCATGGCAGACATGCACCCCATGCCCTGCTACTAGTTAATTGTACAGAATATTGGGATTCTGGGTGACACACTCAACCATTCATAAAAACGTGTTTGATTGATACACCCTCCCTGTTTCTACCATTTCCTCTCTGGGTGACCTAATCCAATTGGAAGGCATCCATTCTTCCATAGAACACAAAAATGAGACATTCATTTCTGATTCAAAAGAAATTAAATTTAACAACTGGTCCTGAGAAAACTGGATATCCACATGGAAAGGATAGAGTTGGACATTTTACCCAATAGGGAAATATTAACTCAAAATTCAAAGAATTATAAATAAAGCTAGAAAAATGCATAAAACTTGTTGCAAAAAAAAAAAAAAACTTTGCAGAAGGTTTCATGATATTGAATTTGGCCATGATTTCATAGATATATCATCAAAAGCACAAACAAAAAAAAATTTGACTATAACTAAATAAGAAAGGTGCATGAAAGGACACAAGGAAGAAAATAAAAGGACAATCTGTGGAACAGGTGAATCCCTTTGAAAACCACACCTGATAGAGTATTGATATCAAGACATAAAGAACCCTATCTCTAAAGTGGGCATAGGATTGGAATAGATATTTCTCCAACTAAGATAATCAAATTGTCTTTAAGCCTGTGAAAAGATGGTCAACATTACAAATCATTAAGTAAGCCAAATTCAAATGCACAGGAAAATCAAACCTCACTCCCATCACCAATGCTACTATCCACAAACCAAATAAGCAAAACAAAACAACTGCAGAGGAGGAGCAGAGGAACTGGAACCCCTGATGCCCTGTGGGTGGGAAGACAAAATGGTGTAGCTACAATGGAAAAATTATGGTCAATGCTCAAAAATAATTAAAAATTACTATATTATCCAGTAATGTCACTTATATGAGGTACCCAGAGTAGTAAAAGTCATCGGGACAAAAGTACAATGAAGGTCCTCAGGGAATGGAGAGGGGGCTCTGGGGGGGGGGGTGCTTTAATTGTCACAAAATATCAGGTCTATAAGGTGAAAAGAGCTCTGTGGAGAGTTGCTGGTAATGGTTACAGGACAATGACATGTAGCTGATGCCACTGAAGTGTACATTTAAAAACGGTGGTGAGGGTAAATTTTACCTGTTTCATTAAAATTCAAAAAAAAAAAAAAAAACATAACTCAAGAAAAGAGACCCAAAAGAGAAAATCTGAATCTGTACACTTTACACAAACATAGGTTACTTGGCAGTAAAGTCACTTATAAAATAACTAACCTGTGCCTGAAAACAGATTTAATTCACTCTCAAAGTGGAACCTCTTTGGCTTTAATGGCCCAACCTACAAATAAAGTTGCGGGGCACATGCGTTTTTCACACAGGAACTTCAGAGGCTTCAACATCGACTCCATTCCAGTCAGACTGAGCCCAGAGCTATTCCCTCTCAGTCATGCACCAAATAACAATGTTGTGGCCAGGGATGGACTGGATATATGATGGTGATGCCTCATGGCATATCATTGTGTTACTATGCCTCATGGCATATCATTGGGTTACTATCAGAGTTTTATTAAATTTTATAAGTGCACTCCATGATGTCCACACAAGAAAAAACTCCTCATATGTTTCTCAGAAACCATCCTCTCACCATTAAGCAATGCCTGATTGGAAACGTTTGTTTTTTTTTTATGATTTTAATATGAGAAATTCAATTCATCTTAAAATACAGGCACTTTCAGTTCTGTTTTATGGAGCAAAAAACAAATTCATATAGAAAAAAAAATTTTGAACATAGTATTTAGTCATCATGGTGAGCTAAGGAGAGTACATTTGAGGCTTCTCCCTGTCTAGAAGAGGCTGCTGACAAGAGTAAAGGAAGCAATGCTTTTAATAATGGGACCTAGGAGACAGAAAGTTTCCTCAGCTTTTCCTAAGCAGTACCACTTTTCAACCACTTATTCTAGAGAACCATGAAAGATGTGCAGCATGAGGTACTGGACATGAGAATGCAAATTACCCAATGTTTTGAAACAACACCTAAATTGGGATTTAAAATTTAAAAACAACAACAACAAAATCATCTATTCACACTTGGGGAGTCCAGATGAGCACAGCCAAGTTTTCAGAAAAGCGTCTGGTCTGGTTCATCCCACTCCTCACCCAAAAACTCATATACAAAAGTTTCAGATTTTCTGAAAAGCAAATGTTCATCCTTCAAATGGTTGAAAAATGTGAGGTTTTTGGAAGTCAAAGCTCAGTAGTAAATACAGCAAACAAAGATATCATCCTGTGAACTGCAGTAGCCCCATGGGTAGAAGCAGGGCCTCTGGTGCCTACTTACCTCAGATCCATGATGGCTTTGTGGAGAAATTCACATCCCATACAGACTGCAGTAATTCAACACTGTTGTTGTTTTGGGGGGAGGGGGAGTTTCCTGAACATTTTTGCCTCTCAGACCATGTGCCCAGTGGACTCCTGAATCCACTATGTACACTAGGGAGGAGGGTCATGTAAGTTGCAAGACAGCTACACCTGAACCCACAGCCTTCACCTTTCAGCAAGGGCTCATCTACAAAAAGAAATCAGAACTACAACAAAGACTTTTGAACGTCCACAATGCACACAAAAGATTGTGCCAAAATCTCTTCCACTATCCAATTTATTTCTTTTTTTTAAAGAGAGAGAGAGAGAGAGAGAGAGAGAGAGAAAAGGAGTGAGAGAGAATTTTTTAATATTTATTTTTTTAGTTTTCGGCGGGCACAACACCTTTGTTTGTATGTGGGGCTAAGGAGGGAACCCGGGCCGCACACATGCCAGGCGAGCGTGCCAACGCCTGAGCCACATCCCCAGCCCCTATCCAATTTATTTCTAAATTTATTTCTAAATTCCACAGAATATTAAAAAAAAAAAAAAACTGAACTCGAAAAACAATCCCCAGGATCACTCATTAAATTCTTCTAGTATATTTTCTCGCCCCTCCCCCATCCTTGGGTTCTGGAGATCTAACTCAGGACCAGGGACATGCTAGGCAAGTACCCTACCTTTAAGCTATGCCCATGTCTTTGTTTGCATTTGATTTCTTTGTTTTGTGCTGGAGGAAGCCAGAAAGAACCAAGGCTTCTTGCATATGGGCTCCTGCCTGCTTGGCAAGCACTCTGCTACAGAGCCACACCCCAGCCTATCCTGTTGATTTTATTTTATTTTTCTCTTCACTCTGGGCCCTTTACCACCTCTGTCCCCATTAATATCTAAAAACTCCTAGACTGGCCAAGAAGTCAGGATCCTCCCGCCTCAGGTACCCACATAGCTGGGATGATAGGCACACACACGCCATGCCTGGCTAACTCTTCATCTCACAGGAAAGGAGAAAGAGAATGAGAACCCAAAGGACTTATCCCTGGACCTCAACCCAGAGCAGTACCTGGCCTATCTAACTAGATCCACTCACCCATGCTGCACATCTTCTAGGCATGCTGCTTAATTTGTGTGTGTGTGTGTGTGTGTGTGTGTGTGTGTTTTAAGTGGGACTACCAGATATATGGTTTGGCTTTGAAATATTTCCAAATACCTCTAAATTTTATAAGAAATCTCTTGCACGCAGTCCACACCCTGACACAAAATATCATAACTCAACCGTCCACTAAAGAACCTCACCTTTGGAAGCCATGTTGCACTTCTACTCCTAATGCTTTCTCCCTGGTAAACTGGGGAACTCTGGAGCAGCATCCTCTAATATACCCCACGCTAGACACGCCCACAGATGGCTCCACCCCTGAGTGATGACGCCAATACCCATACCACGCCCCTTGCCCCAGGCCCAGACAGGCTCCCTTGTGCTGCAGACTCAGCCCTGCCCTAGCCCACACTACAGCCTAGACTCCTCTGATGACATTTAACCTGCCTCTTCCAATCTTGGCTTCCCTTCATTGAGCAACCACTGAAACTATATTTATTTAATCTCTACAATACCCATAAAATGTCTGTACTATTTTATGCCCACTTGGACTTAAGGGTACCAAGAATGGAGTTGTTTAGGCTTTTCAGAGCCACTGACCTCAAACCTCCTCTCACCACACTCTCACAGCCCACACACACTATGTGTTCTGACAGTCTTGACTCAAGGACCAGACTCATCCCTGGATATAGTATTGCTTAAACAGTATTGAGCTTAGAATTAGGAGAGACTATACTGGAATTAATAATAATATTATAAGACATAGACTAATATTTTATGAAACTTAGATCATTGTTAAAAAAAAAACACACTTTTTATTCTTGTTTTCAATAAGGCAGCATGAACATACAGGCACTCTACACTGAACTCCACCCATAGCCATGTTTTTATTGTTTTATTTTATGTTTTCATCTTGGCAATTTAATGGCAATAGTGCAGAAATTAAAATTTTAAAACCAAAAAAAGCTGAAGGAATCCAGTTTTCTAACTTAACTCCACGATACACAGTTTCTCTGTAACCAAAACTCAAGAAGAGGCCCAACAAACAGATTGATGGGCAGTTAAATTCATGGAGCACCTTTCACAGGCTACGACAGCAGATGGGCCCCAGGCTGTCTGCTTAGGACAATCTGCCATTTGAGGCACTTCATGTGCTTTGGGGCACATGGGGGAATATTTTAGGAAACAGAAGGGTTGGAGGAGATTGGAGACTGAGACAGTAGAGCAACCAAAATTGGGTTGAGCCACCAGTTGTCCCCAAAGCCATCTGCATTGTTCTGGGATCCCAATCCCCGTAGCCACAGCCCCCTCTGCTGATGGCCTTCTTTGCTCCCATGAGCTCTGGAAGGTCTAGCTGCAAATTCCAGGTCTCATGCTTTCTTTTGGAACCCTCTGCATGGGATCACAACTTATCTACCATGTGATAGGCAGCCATGTATAGGAGCTCTGAGGTCCCCAACAAGGACTTCATAAGAAACGGGAAATTGCAAAGGAGTCAGATGGGAAGAGGCCTGACTAATGAGAAAGCTAAAGAGGATGACAGTTTCAGGATGTCAGGCCAACAATGAGGGAGATGAAGAGAGGCAGGAAGCTGATTGTGAGGCAGGGATGGAGATGTCAAGGAGGTGGATGGGGTGGTGGTGATAAAATGGGCAGCTTAAGATGATATGGATGGAAATGTTGATACCAATGAGGATGCCAAGACAACAAGGAGAAAAAAAAAAATAAGCCAGTCTTCCTGGTGCAGGCCTGTAATCCCAGAAACATGGAAGGCTAGAGCAGGAGGATCACAAATTCTAGCCTCAGTCTCAGCATTTAAGCACGACTCAGTAGTATAGTGAGATCTTGTCTCAAAATCAGAAAATGGAAAGAAGCAGAGATGAAGTTCAGTGTTACAGTACCACTTGGTTCTGTCACCAGCACCAAAAAAAGAGAGAAAATGTTAAATAAATAAATAAATATCCCATGACCTGGTCTTTCCTTTTTATTTCTTCAAAGTACTTTAGAAAGAAAAAATTGCAGTTTTTAATTTTTATTTTATATTTTTGTACATTTTCATAGGTGTCAGGCACTTTTAATAGCCAAACCAGCCTTCAGAGCCTTTATTGTATTTTGACCTTGTTGAATATAAACTCAAAAAAGAAAAAAATATATATTTTAAATCAAAATAGAAATATGGCTGCAGTGGCACAATCTGTAACTTCAGTACTTCAGGTGACTGAGGCAGAAGATCAAAATCTGCCTGGCAATGGAGCCAGGCCCTGGCCAAAAAATAAATAAATAAATACATAATCAAAGTCTCGCATAAAAGTCAGTGTTAGTGGCCACTGGTTCACTCCTAGAAGCAAAGTAGAAGTGGGTATCTTATTCTCATTCCAGAAATTTTTGTGTCTATATACTAGCTGGACTATAAGTTTATGGTTTGTATGAGATCATCTTAAAGGTCAGAGATTAAACATCCCTTTTTTTCTTTTCCTTTATTATTTACAAATTTGATGTTTTTTTTTTTTTTTTTTTTTTTAATTTGTTGGTGTTTTAGTATGAAATCATGTTGTCCAATATTACACCAAAATTTTGGTTGTCACTACCACCAACAGCTGACATGTTCTCTCCTGCCACATATGGATGGAAATGTTGATACCAATGACAAGCAAGGAGAGAAAAAATAAGCCAGGCTTATTTTTTTTTTTTTTAGAGTTCCTCTAATAGTCAAATAGAAAGGTTGGCCTTAGATTGATTTACCTGGATTTTTCTTTTTTTTTTAACCCCAATAACTCAAAGTTTCCATCACCTTTGTTTCATTCCTTTCTGAGTACCCTGAATTCAAGCCAGGTAGTGACCTCCTTTCCTCCCCTCTTCCATCCAATCCACCTGGACAGACACCCTCACTGCCTTGTTCTCATTCTCTTCTCAACTCCAGTCAGGCTCTCCTCAGAGCTCACTCCATGATTTACAAAAAGGAATCAGTTCCAAATTGCCCAATCTCATGGCTAATTTTTCTAAGTCATCAAAAATTTTAATCAATCATTTTTGTTTGTTTTCCTAGTTCACACTCTGTATGTGAAGCTTGGCTTCAGAGCATGTGACCTAAGTCCTTCATCTTTGTTACAAATGCCTGTGAAGGTAGGAATCCAGCACACACCAGGTCCTCCAGATGGAGCCATACAATAATGGAGTTTTGAATAACAAAGTGCAGGCTCTGAAACAACAACATTCTGTTGAACTCTGTTTTTGTTGTTGCTGGTTTTTTTTTTTTTTTTTTTTTTTTTTTTTTTTTTTTTTAATTCATTGTAGATAAACATAATATGTTAATTAATTTATTTATTTTTATGTGGTTCTGAGGATCAAACCCAGTGCCTCACAACCCTGAGGCAAGCACTCTGCCATGAAGCCAAAATCCCAACCACTCAGGTCAACTTTTAAGAGTACATAATCCCTGCATGGTATGGGGCTGTATACCTGGAATTCCAAATACTCAGGAGACTGAAGGAGCAGGATTTAAAGTTCAAGGCCAGTCTGAATCTTAGTGAGAACCTCAGTAACTAAATTAGATCATGTCTAAAAATTTTACAATAGAATAAAAAGGACTGAGGAGAAGGTTCAGTGGCAAAGTGCCCCTAGGATCAATATTAAAAACAACAACACAATAACAATTATTTGTTTCATGATGGAAAATCAACATGTTCAATAAGGCTATTTAACATGCCTGTGGAAGTCTCAAAACCACACTCTATGAACTGGTGTATTTGGAAAACTGATGACTCAACAGTTGGCTTGTAGAAAATTGAATTTTGTGGAGATGATTTGATATCACTTGACCATTCACTGAATTTTTATTTTGTCCACCTAAATTTTATCTGCTTGCCTCATTCTCCCACATCACACCATTTAGTTCACTTAACCATAATAATCCTAAGAAAAATAGCTAATATTTATTAGTAGATTCTCTGTTCCACCTCTAATCTCTTCAAGGATACACAGAAACCAGGATTCTTTAGGACTAAATGGAGTACAAACTTAAATTATCAAATTACTTAATCATCATTGCTTGAAGTTTTTTTAAAGTCCTTTCTTTTTTTTTTTTTAATTTTTTATTGTGGGTTGTTCGAAACATTACAAATTTCTTGACATATCATATTCCACACTTTGATTCAAGTGGGTTATGAACTCCCACCTTCACCCCATACACAGATTGCAGAATCACATCAGTTACACATCCATTGATTTACATATTGCCATACTAGTGTCTGTTGTGCTCCGCTGCCTTTCCCATCCTCCCCCCTCCCCCCTCCCCACCTCTCCCCTCCCCTCCCCTCCTCTCTCTCTACCCCCTCCACTGTATAACCCTGAGGGTCTCCTGCCATTACCATGCAATTTCCCTTCTCTCTCCCTTTCCCTCCCACCTCTCATCCCTGTTAAATGTTAATCTTCTTCTCCTGCTCTTCGTCCCTACTCTGATCTTAGTTACTCTCCTTATATCAAAGAAGACATTTGGCATTTGTTTTTTAGGGATTGGCTAGCTTCACTTAGCATAATCTTTCTTTATTTAGTACTTGTACTTGAACCAAAGGTCGCTTTGCCACTAAGCTACATTCCCAATCCTTTTTATTGTTTTGTCCTGAGGCAGGGTCCCCCTAAACTGCTGTGACTAGCCTAGAGCTAGCAACCCTGTTATAGCCTCCCATGTCCCTGAAATGCTAGGTAAAATTTGAAGATTTTAGTCAGAAAATTATCCTCGGGTGTCCCCTTTGCCCCACAAAGTGTCCACACTGATTATCCCTTCCTCTTTGTTCATTAGTGAGTCATTGACCTGAGGACATTCCTGGTCACAATCCCTGAATGCAGAACCTCACAGGATCAATGCAAAATAGACACTTGTCCCTATTAAATCCCTATGATTGATTATCCTGTGAGGTGAAATACAATGTACCAACCTGAGAGCCGCAGACTGCATTGACCTTCATCATACTTCTGGGACAAAGTATTCCCCCTGGCACTAAACAGGCCCTCAGAAATATTTCTTCCAGTGGGGCAATCATTATTGTGGCACATTTTAATTAAATCACTGGTCAGGCTTAAAGCAGGACATGAAACTTTATTTGTCATGGCACGTGAGAAGTGCAGCAAGCAATTCCCCTCTGCAACCTCTGACACTGTGCAGCAGGTAGGGTACCTTTACACGTAATTGACCACAATAATTGGAATGACCAAGAGATCTTTATTGTAGCAGTGCAAAAGAGGAGAAAGGAGAGAGAGACTGAGAGAGACAGAGAGAGAGAGAGAGAGAGAGAGAAAACCAAGAGAAGAAGGAGAGCAAGAGCAAGAGATGGAGACAGAGAGAGAAAGAGCAAGAGAGAGGAGCCCAGAAGGAGGGCAAATTTATAACCCAAATCTAATGGGGTCTCTGGGGCTGCAAGCTGCCTTGGCGGTATACAGTGATTGGATCATACGGTAGTGTCATTTTCTGCCTTCAGACAGAAGGGTCAGGAGCTAGATGTGGGTTTCCATTGCACCAGACAGGTGGGGGTCCAGTATTCAGCCTTGAGTGGGGTTGAGTGTTCAGACTTGATGCAAACAGGTGATAAAGTACCAACAGTGCGGGATTTGAGTGAATGGGTTGTCCTGCAGCTAACATTTTTTCAGCCTGACCTGAAGACAACTTAGTTAAGCCTGCCCTGCATCTAACAATGGCCATGTAAATACATTAATGTGACTGGTGAAATGTGGTTTTCCTACAAGCTAGGGCCTTCTAACATAGTCCTAGAAAGAGAAAAAAAAACATGATAAACCTTTTTTCAGTCTTATCTTTTAGGGTGGTCGGGGCCATGAGGGCTTTCATTCTTTTTTTAGGACACACATTTTCTCTTTTGACTCAGGTGTGATGAATAGTCTGTGGGCTGGAATGGGTGTTGGAAGTCAGCAGTCTCTCAGGACTGGTTATCTTCAAAGAAATTAATGAGCTCTAAGTTGAACCTCTTGGAGAGACTTAGCAACAGTTTGAAGTAGAAACAGTTTATTTTGGTAAGGGCGGATGTAGGGCCCTGAGGGAATTAACATTTTAATCTACCACAGGTGGTCTCCCAATTTCTGGATCCAAGCTGGCTTCCATTTCTGTGATCTGACCGAATCTGATACTAAACCTGTTTTTCTGATCTCTTAGATAGTGCCACCAATATTTTCGCCAGGCAACTACACTGACTGTCTTTAACTGTTGTTTCATTTTCCCCCTCTAATTTTAGGTGTGCCTACTGCTGTAAGAAAAGGGGAATTGAAAGGACATGGCTGTGGCAAACACTTTGGAGTCGCCTTTCAGAAATTTAAATATACCTGTCGGGACTTTTAACTCTTAGTACAATACTTTTCAGTGAGTACAGACAGCAATTTTAAACCTGAATTATTTACCAAACACATACAGACATGCAAACACATGGTGTACACACATACACAAAACAAAACAATAAACAAAGGCTTTGTAGATTTCTAAAAACTTTTTACATTGAGGGCTAACCCTTGTAAATTGGTCTCTGAACAAAACAATGTGTAAAAACGAAACCTCCATAGTTGGATAAAATAGGATTGATCAGAAGAACACATTATCCTCTGCATGCCAGATCAAAATTATAAGCTCAAAAAAATGTACAATTATAAAAGTCTTCCTGGTGTCTGACCTGATATAGCCCTCAAATGTAAAAAGCATTTAGTAAAAGAAGTGAGGGTTTGTGGGAACTTAGAGAAAGAAGGATTTTGATTTTTTTAATTGTAAGGAAATATAAACAAAGGCTGTGTCCACACCCCTCCCTTAAGGAATTTCCCAAAGAAGCTACAATGGAGCCTGCTTCCATCAGTCTAACAGTTAAACTTTTGAGGGAGAATTTTCTCCTTTAAAATTGGGTTCTGTTTTCCTTGTGTGGTGGCATGTTCCCTGGAGTTTGTGGGACTTATTAGAGAGTTCAGGACAGAGTATTCTGCTTGGGTATCCACTGCAAGATTGACACATTGGCCCCATATCTTGGCAATTATTATAGATTGATGGGGCCTGAGAGGTATGTATGTTTTTTTGATGTGGTTCTAAGCCAGCTTGTCCTGGCCTCTTGGATAGCAGTACCAATATTTGAGCCTGGCATTTTGTAGCTTTACCAGCTGTGCTGCCATAGTTCTTAAAAACCTTCTGGGCCAACTCCAAAAGTCGGGACATATTTATGGTGGCAAATTTTAGTAAAGCAACATGAGAGTACAATAAAGAGAGAGGGAGAGACTTCTAAAATCAGTTTGAATTTTTCTAAGTCTCAGCCTGGAAGAAGTGAAATAGAATTTTTAAATCTATATTTTCACATTAGTTCTCTACTGATCCTTTTTGCATCCATGTATATTCCAGTGCAATCCTTAGTGAGGAGCCTAGGGCTTTTTAACCATTTTCCCACACCACCCAGTGGGTGGTAATCAGGCCAGGATAGGATTTGGGTTTCCCATGATAAAGCTAACAATTAAAACAATAAGTAGAAACAAAAAGAAGGTGAAAGTCAACAATTTGACAGGGTGCTGAGCATGACTCAAGTCAGAGGATGGTGGTTTATTGGGTCCCTGATGAGTCCAATCTGCCAAAATAAAAAGAAAGGAATTGGTGGGGTGAACAGTCAGAGGACATTGTCAGCAACAGAGACAGACATGAGCAAGCAAGAGACAGACAATGACAAGGCACTCTCTCCTCCAATACCCTGGCATCAGACCATCCCCAAGGTCTATTTACTGGCTCAATGTGTTAAACACCCTGTCAAAAAGTGCTAGGTTTCCAGGTCTGAGCTGCACCAGATAATCTTTCACAGTTAGGCTTGAATCCATGAACACATGGTGTCCAGACCACGCAACCCAGAGAGCTCCCACAACTTCAGAGGAATGGCACCCATTTCTGTGAAGCAAGGATCAAGAATCCCTCATGCCCAAGAGCCATATTCCTGACTCCTGAAATATGGCTGGAGCCTCCAAATGTTGTGGCACATTGGAAATAAATGACTGGGTCAGTCTTGAAGCAGTACATAAAACTTTATTCACCACGATAGGGGTGGAGGGGAACAAGCATTCTTCGACCCTTTGCAGAAGGTAGGGTACATTTTAATACCTAAAAACTGCAAGCAACCAGTAACTGAAACCATTACCAACATAAGAACTTGGTCAAAATGACCTAACTAAGTTATTAGTACATCCTCCCACAACACCAATAAATGGGGGACTAAAAGAAGAACATCTTCCATTGTATAAGAATAAAAGAAACACTTTTTCTATGCATTGCTTAACAGTGTCTGCTAAGAAGAATGGGAGAGGCGGGTTTTCTTTTGTGAGAGCTATTTTTTATATGAAATGGAATCTCACTATAAAATGGAGTTTGTCTGCTCAAGGCCCATAAGTTTAACCCATAATATGATGAAATCTTAACTCCATTCCCATCATAGAGAGCTTTCTCAATCATTCATTTTCCCTGTTTCCAACTTCACCTTCATCCAATATACCCCAGACATTTTCAATTCCATAATGGAAAATAAACAAATGAAAAAACCTTCACTAACTTGCCTTGGCTGAAGGATCACAACAGATTGATACCCAATATCCTCAGTATCAGGAGCATTCCTGTTTTCCAGCCTCAACTTCCTCCACTCACTTGCAAAAACATTTATGCATGCCAAAATAAAAAGTTAATAAATAAATAAATAAAAACAACTGCTCCTGATTCAATGGATGCACAATGCTTGATGTATATTTTTAAAAAATTGATCATATTGCCCTTTCTCCATTATGGCCTTGAAAAAGTGTGGAACAAAGGGCTTGCTCCATCTTGGCACATACCCATTCTACTCTGTAGCCATCACACTAGAACACCCTTGTAGGTACTCTTTATCTCTGTACTCTGTGATACAGCATTGAGAATTTCTGTTGAGGGATGGGAGCAAAGTTTAAAATTATTTTCTCCCAGAAGATTAGGTCAGCCATGGAGGGTGAATGCCTGTAAAACCTGCAACTCAGGAAGCTGAGGCAGAAGGGTCACAAGTTCTAGACCATCATAGGTAACTTTTTGACACCCAGTGTCAAGATATAAAGTATGGGTTAGAAATGTAGGTCAGCAACAGAGAGCTTGCCTACCAAGAACAATGCCCTAAGTTTAATTCTCAGAATCATTTAAAAAGAAGAAGAAAGAGGAGGAGGAGGAGGAGGAGGAGGAGGAGGAGGAGGAGAAGAAGAAGAAGAAGAAGAAGAAGAAGAAGAAGAAGAAGAAGAAGAAGAAGAAGAAGAAGAAAGAAAAAAATAATGCATTTAAAAATGATAGGACTAAGATATAACTGGGGGAGAGAATATTTTTCTAATGCTCACAAGGTCCTGGGTTGGATCATCAATAACACACACACACACACACACACACACACACACACAAATGAAAAACAAATAAACCATCCTACACCATGATCAAATGGGATTTATTCCTGAAATAGAAATATAAGATAATTCAACATGTGGAAAATCAATGCAATCTAGGACATTCATGGAAGGAAGAACAGAAACCACATGATCATTTCAGCTGATGCAGGGGGGGGAAAGCACTTGACAAAGTTCAACACTCATTCATGAGCGAAACAATTAATAAACCAAGAGTAGAAGGCATTGGTCTCAGCATCATAAAAATTATATAAAAAAAAGCCCACAGCTGACACCAAACTTAATAGTAAGAGACTGGAAGCCTCTCCTCTAAGATCAGGAAGGAAGCAAGGATGCCCAGTCTTGCTACTTCTATTCAACAGAGTACTAGGAGCTCTATCAGCAAGTAGGTCAGAAAAAAAATAACAGACCTCCAAATTAGAAAGAAGAGGTAAAGTTGTCTGTTCATGGATGACAGAAAAAACAGCCAAATTTTCCTCGCAAAACTTTCAGAGATGACTTCAAAATTTTCAAATTATAGGATAAAAATAGCATATGTTCCTATGTGCTACAAATGAACAGTCCAAAAAAGATTTGAAGAAATAAATCTTATTACATAAGGAAAAGAAGAATGACATAGTGGTGTGTGGCTCAGAGGTAGAGCACTTGCCTAACACATGCAAAGCCCAGGTTTGACCCTCAGCACAACATAAAAATAAATAAATATATCAAAGGTATTGTGGACAGCCACAACTAATAAATAAATATTACAAAAGAATAAAATAAGTGAAAAACTTAACAGGTAGGCAAAAGATTCAATTTTTCAAAACTTCAGAACATTATGGAAAGAACTGGAATTAAAAACAAATAAGTAAATGGTGTTGTGGGGTATCACATTGAGTGACCCCACCTTCCAGTCCTGATGCACCACAGGGATCTGAAAGATCACTGTAGTCTGGTGCCATGACTTGTGTCTCAGTCTTTTCCCCTGCTCAGAGAGCAAGGAGGTCCTCTTTTAGGGGTGTGCCCCTAGGTGGGAGCTACACTCACCTGTTCCCTTGTAGTCCTGCACTTTCTGGCCTTTTTTGAATAGAAGTTTCTAAGAACAAGAGTCCCCCCAATAAAAGCTCACTTCTGTATATGTTCCCTCTCTCTTGTCACCCTCTTGTGGCTTTCTCATGCTGTCCCTTTTGGGCGCCTCAGGAAAAGAGCCAGGGAAGCTGCCCTGAAGCTTGTGTAAAGGTAAATTGTGTCTGTGTTTTATTTTGTGTCCCTGCAAATTCACAAGAGTGATCTTAGTTTAGCTGCCCATGCTGGTCAGGGGCAGCAAAGTATCTTAAGTTCAAGAGCTGAAAGACTTCATATTGATAATATTTCCATATAACCCACACTTCTGTACAGATTCAATGCAGTTCTTATTAAAATCTCAATGGTATATTTGTATATATCGGAAAAAACAACTTAAAACTCATATGCAATCTCAAGCGATTCTGAATTGCCCAAGCAATCCAAAGATGGAAGAATTAAGAGATTTCACGAATTCTAAATTCAACACTTCACTATTCTGCAGTAAAAACTATGGTACTGACATGAAGAGCAACAGACAGACCACTGAAACACAACAGTGAGCCAGGAAGAAACCCATGTGTATATGGAAAGATGGTCTTCAACAAGGGTGTCCAACTCCACAGTGGCGAAAGGACATATAGTATAAATAAAATTGATGTTCATATGCAAAGAATGAAGTGAGATTCTTATTTCACACCATATGTATAAAACAACATGAAATACAAGATAGACTTAAATGAAGGCCTGAATTTGTAAAAATCCTAAAAGAAATGATAGCTTAATGACATGAAATGTGTTTATGGCCTCTTGGATTGACAGTAAAAGCACAGGCAACAAAAGCAAAAGAAGACAAATATGACCACATGAAACATGAAAAAGTAGGGCTAAGGATGTAGCCCAGTGGTAAGTATGTGCTTAGCATGTATAAGGCCTGGGTTTAAGCTCCAGTAAACACAAACACACAAAAACATACATACATACACACACACACACTACTGATTGTATTTCCCTGGTTGAACTGTCATTTATAAATATTTTGTTCCCCCTTTGAGGAAAAAGTTTTTGGGTTTGACACAGGATAGTTATACAACTTTAGGTGGAAGTATCACTTTGCTATTGTTCTTATTTGAATAACTTGTGCTCATTTGAAGTATGACTTCAGAAGATTTGTATGGGTGCCAGGTTGACATGCCTGTCACTCCTTTGGTTTAAAACAATGATTATTCTGAAAATTCTACTGAGAAATAATTTCAATTGCCTATGCTGCTAAAAGGTAAACAATGTGTAATTTTTTATACAACTGATAAATTTAAGATATTTCAGATGAAAGAGAATATTAGACAATATATTGGGGATTACTGATGTAATCTAGGAGCTAAAAACAATTAGCTACATTAGCCCTTATTGAGTGTGTCACTCATGTCTGTGTATGGACCATGTGTGTTAGTTCCAGAAGAAAAAAAAAATGAACTAAAAGAAACCACATTTTTGAATAAAGAAATGATACTCTCTCTGGACTCATAGAATTTTAACCAGATGGCAAAATACCAAGAGGCTCATGACCTCTAATACCCCTACAAATGAGACTATGAAAGGTGAGGGGGAAATGAGGACCTAGACTGGGTGCCTCATTCAGGGAGATGAAATTAACCTAATCAGGGGAAAACACATCTGAAGCAAAAGGATGCTCAAAACTTCTGCCCAGGAACATCTTGGTATTACATTTGCTGTATCTTACATTTCCTTTGGTGTCGTAAATGATAATTCTTGTTTTAGTGACCTAGATGCTGTTTCTTCTACATAATGCTAGTGTGTTTTACTAATTATTTTTGTTTTTCAATGTCTAATAGGAAGGGAAATTTATGTGAATCTTCCATAAGCATAAAAGTGTTATAGAAATTTGAGCCCAAACTATTTAAAAATTCTTTTTACTCTTCCAGACAAAGAGGCAGAAGATTCGTTCTTGTACTCAAGAGGCTACCATAGTTTGGACTTGAGAGTCCCCAAAGGCTGAGATGTTTAAGGATTTGTCCCCAGCATGGTGCTCTTGGGAAATGATGAATGTTCAGAAGTAGGGCCTAGAGGAAATTTGTTGGGTCATTGGGGGTGTGCTCTCAACGTCAAGTGATTTTTGGTTTTATTTTATTCATTTATTTATATGCAGTACTGAGAATCCAACCAGTGCCTCTTGCACACATGCTAGGCAAGTGCTACCACTGATCCACAACCCAGAACTAAGGTGAGCAGATTTTTTTAAACACATGCTCTCACCATGAAGCGCAGCCTTTCTCCAGGCCCAAAAGCAGTGTGCCAAATTGACATTGGAGTGAAATCTCCAAAACTGAACCAAAAGAACCCTTCTTCTTTACAATTTGATTATCTCAGGTATTTGCTATACTGAGAGAAAGCTGACAGGCACAAGAATGTAAACTAATAATCCTGATTGAATAGTTGAACCATGATCTCTCTTATGAGAGTAAAATGTTTTTTGAATATTTTCATTGGACCAGCCTGGCCAGGATATGTCTTTTAAGAATAGTTGAATTTAGGGCTGGGGATGTGGCTCTAGCGATAGCGCGCTCGCCTGGCATGCGTGCGGCCCGGGTTCGATCTTCAGCACCACATACAAACAAAGGGTTGTGTCCGCCGAAAACTAAAAAGTAAATATTAAAAAATTCTCTCTTTCTCACTCTCTCTCACTCTCACTTTAAAAAAAAAATAGTTGACTTTAGAGCTCTGAATTCAATTTAGTCTTGTGACTTTCATCAACCAATGCAATATAAGTAGATTGAAATGTGTGTAATAATGAGAAAGATATATCACCTATTAGGCATATTTCTTTTCGTTTTTAACTTACAAAAGACAATTTTATTTATGAATCTAATGTAATATTTGGAGTTATTTATTACCATGGCACTATTTAGACAAAAATGACTGATCTACAAAACTTCTGTTGTATTTTAAAACCATATAATACAATTGAGTGTTTGAAAATATTTATTGAATTTCCAGAAATACATTTATTATAATTGCATATGAGGACCCTTTTGTCAATCGAAATATACTTTCTGTGAAACTTAGAGAAAAACCCATTTCCTTATTGAAATGTTTCAAGAGGCTTGTTCTCTTTTCAGGCTCAAAAATGGAGAGGTAGAACCTAAGGTCCACACCACTTCCAGGATCATGGAAAGGCATTTGCTCCGGTGCTTACATCATGTGCAGAAACTGATTTAGGAATTGTGAAATAAAACATGTGGGAAGCCATTGGTTTTGCCTAGGCTCCAAAATAGAATAAACAGACCAAATCAACATGGAGTTCCATCCAGTAGCTGAGTGCTATGCATCTCAAATAGTTCTAAAGGCCATGTGCTGAAGGTTGGGTTGCCAGGCTGTGGTGCAACTGGGAGGTGGTAGAAACTTTAGGAGGCAACTTCAGGTAGAAACACATGGAAGGCATTAGGTCTTTGGGATCATGTACTTGAAGCAGATGTTGGGATCCTGACCTTTCGTCTCTGGTCTCTTTTTGCTTCCTGGCTACCATGATGTGAGAAGTTTTGCTCAACCACATGCTTCCCACCATGATGTTCAGCTTTACCACAGGGCCAAAGGGATGAGACCCAAGGATCATGGACTGAAACCTCTGGAACTCCTTTGAAGTTGCTTAACTCAGGTATTTTGTCATAGCAATGAGAAGCTAACATTGAGTTTTGGTTCATGTGGAAACATTTAAATCACTTAAGCTGTAAACAACTAAATTGTCTCTATACATCACTTCTGTTTTCTATCAATGATGCATAATTATGTTATTGCCCACAGTTCTTCAAATCTGTTCTGATTCTGAAGGCTACCTGATTTACAAGTCATTTTTGTTAGTTTCTTAAATAAACCCATTTTGAATTAATCTCATCAAAGATGTTCTTCCAGCTTATTCAGGCATCCATTTAGGGAAAGGGCAAAGACACTTGTAATTTTACTTCATGAAGAAGAGGAGGCCAGGGACTCACAATCCACAAGTCAACAATAATGAACTAGAGTGCTCCTGCACACATACCAAGTGAGGAGTGGCAGCCCTGCTCATTAGGGAGCCTTCACTAAACCCAAGTCAAAGACATTGTGCAGCACCTGTATCTTTTCTGAAAACCAGTCTTTGAGAGCAACCCATCACTTTCAATGAAGCTTTAACAGCAGATTTTACAATCCAGCTCAGGAAGTTAACCAGAATTCCATGGTGCTCAGTCACAATCATGGGCATAATGGCACACTGCATAACACCCAGGCCATTTTGCTTTCTCATTCTCAGGTTGCCATTTGCAATTTGTACAGGAGTCACACATTCTTCAAATCATTTTTCTGTCAAGTACCTTTTATTGAGAACAGATGTGGTGTGAGTCCATGTATTATGAATAAAACAACATTGCAAGAATGTCAGGTGTGGTCCTTTTGGGAGCCCTATCTACCATGCATATGGTCTTTGACAGATGAATAGATAAAGAAAATAGTTGACAGATAGATTGATCTTGCACATGTCTGAAGAAATGAATCAACTTTTGCTCAAACCACATTTGTTTGTACCCTCTGTTCTCTCATTCCATGAATCTGTCAAGATTTATAAAACCCAGTTTGACTTTTTCACATCTTCATAATGGACCAGTAAATGGACAGACTCTCTCATGAGACACCTTGTTATGATATGCCTATGATATGTGGAGCTGGCTTTTCCAATGACTGTATTACAACCACTGTTGTGGTAACCTACCTACCATGAACTGAAGGAAGATTTAAAATTTGCATGAAGCTGGGCACAATGGTGCATGAATGTAATACCAGCAACTCTGGAGAACTGCAGGTTCAAAGTCTGCTTCATCAAATTAACAAGGCTCCCAGAAATATTGCAAGAATCTGTCTCAAAAAAAATCAAACAACAACAAAAATACTTTTCTGGAAATGTGGCTCAGTCATTAGATAATTGAAAGATCTCTCAGGTTCTAAGACAGGAAAAATTCATATCATCAAAATGGCCTTAATATTAAATAGAGGATGCCATCAGAAGCCTACCAACCAAGAAAAGACCAGGACCAAATTGATACAAAGCTGAGTTCTGCAGGACCTTTAAAGAAGGACTAACACTAATAATTTTCAAACTATTTCATGAAATAGACACAGGGAACACTTCTGAACACATTCTATAAGGTCAATATCACCCTGATTTCAAAACCAGACAAAGACACATCAAAGAAAGAAAACTTCAGATGAATATCTCTAATAAATACAGATGCAAAAATTCTCAATAAAATTCTGGCAAATCAAATACAAAAACATTTCCAAAAGATAGTACATGATCAAGTAGGGTTCATCTCAGGGATGCAAGGTTGATTCAACATATGGAAAACAATAAATGTAATTCATCACATCAATAGACTCAGAGTGAAAAATCATACAATCATCTCAATAGATGTAGAGAAGGCATGTGACAAAATACAGCACTCTTTCATGTTCAAAACATTAGAAAAATAGGGATATCAGCAACATACCTCAAACTTGTAAAGGCCATCTATGCTAAGCCCCAGGCCAACATCATTCTAAATGCTGAAAAATTGAAAGCATTCCTTCTAAAAACTGGAATAAGACAGGGATGCCCTGTTTCACCTCTTCAATTTAACATAGTTTTTCAAACTCTAGCCTCAGCAATCAGACAGACAAAAGAAATTAAAGGGACATGGATAAGAAAAGAAGAACTCAAATTATCACTATTTGCAGAAAATTTGACTCTATACCTAAAAGGCCCCAAACATTCCACCTGAAATCCTCTAGACCTAACAAATGAGTCCCGTAAAGTAGCTGGATATAAAATGAACACCTATATCAAAGGCATTTCTCTACATGAGTGACAAATCCTCAGAGAGAGAAACTAGGAAAACCACCCCATTTACAATAGCCTCCAAAAATAATAAAATACTTTGGAATAAACTTAATGAAAGATCTACAATACAAACTAGAGCACGCTAAAATAAATAAATAAATCAAAATAAAAAATTAAAGAAGACCTTAGAAGATGGTACGATATAACTTGTTCTTGGATAGGCAGATTTAATATTGTCAAAATGACCATACTACAAAAAGCACTGTACAGATTCAATGCAATCCCAATCAAAATCCCAATGATATTTCTCATAGAAATAGAAAAGGCAATTGTGAAATTTGTCTGGAAAAAAAAAAGAGACCCAGGATGTCAAAGCAATTCTTAGCAAGAAGAGTGAAGCCCGTAGCATTACTATTCAAGACTTTAAACAATACTACAGAGCAATAGTAACAAAAGAAGCATGTAATTGGCACCAAAACAGACCTGTAGACCTTGGTACAGAATACAGGAAGGAGAGACTAACCCAGGTAACTGCAGTTATCTAGTATTAGACAAAGGTGCCAAAAACATACATTGGAGAAAAGATAGCCTCTTCAAAAATTGAGCATGGAAAAGTGGAAATCCTCATGTAACAAAATGAAATTAAAACTCTCTCTCTCACCATGCACAAAAATCAACTGAAAGGGGATAAATGACCTATGAATTAAGTCTGAGATCTTGTACACAAATCTCCAACATGTCAGATTAGGCCCCTACTTCATTAATAAGACTCCTATAGTGCAAGAATTAAACTGAAGAATCTATAAATGGGATGGATTCAAATTAAAATATTCTCCCTGATTAGTGGAAGCCGATCCATAGTGGGGGGGATGAGAAGAATGGAAGAACTTTGATTAGGCAAAAGGGAGGGAGGAGAGGGAAAGGGGGTTGGAGGCAGGACAGATGATGAAATGAAAGCACATCATTACCCTGTGTACATGTATGACTGCACATATGGTGCAAAGCTACATAGAGTATAACCAGGAAATGAAAAATTGTGTTCCATTTCTGTACAGTAAATCAAAATGCATTCTGCTGGCATATACACCTAATTGTAATATATAAGAAATAATTTTTAAACAAATTTACAAAGAACCCCATTTAACAAAAATAAGTAAATAAATAAAATAAACCAAAATGTACATGGAGCAACTGCAAACTGATGGGAATACCTGTGAAATTTTATATGGGAATTTGTTTTGAACACACTTTATAGGACCCAAACAATGACACACTTCAAAGACTGAAGCCTTTATTCATCTGAAAATTCTACAAATACCCACCTGGGTTCCACTTACACAGGGAAGATCTTAGAATGGTCCCTGCCACCTGGAGCACACAAATACCTTTAAGGAGAGGTCTGGGGTGACCAGGAAATAGCAGAGTGCCCTTTTCAGGATCCTGATGTATCAGGTCTGCCTGGTCTTATGGCTTCTTTTTCCCTGTGAACCTTTGTCCCCTGGTAGAGGTGGATGGAGCTCCTTAGAGACACCAGGCAGTGTAAACATCTTTAGTTTGTGACCAGACACAAACTCCTGACTCCTGTCCTGTGTGGAGTGTCAACTGCCCTGCTAGGGATTCAGTCCCCAGCTCCAGCCAGAAACCCTGCTTGGCCTTTGCTTGGCAGTGGGGGAATCCCACCTGAGAGCTGTCAAGAGATATCTCATTGCACCTTGCTGGGCTGAAGCCTGATTTCTCCTCCAGAAGCAGAACAGTGCCAGCTTCATCCAATTATGGCTTCTGCCCTGCTTTAGAGGAGGTGATCAGACAGTGTGTGGCATCCAAAACAAAACAAAACATACAAAATGTAATTAAATAGATGCATGTATGAAGATCTACTAGGCTTTCTAAAAGAAAAACATTTTTCTTTAAGAAAAATCTATGCAGATCACTATGACTGGGTTATAATCTTGCAATCAATGAAAACAGCATTTGAAAATTCAAAACCTATGTAAAGGGAAGGCATAAATAAATTCAGCTAATGACTGGAGTTGAGGTTCAGTGGGAGAGTGCTTGCCTAGCATGGATGGGGCACTGTGTTTGATTTTCAGCACTTCATATAAATCACTGAAATAAAAATCCATTGACAATCAAAAAACATTTAAAAATAAATGAATTAAACAGCTAGTTAGTT
Source organism: Marmota flaviventris (assembly GCF_047511675.1). Classification (NCBI taxonomy): domain Eukaryota; kingdom Metazoa; phylum Chordata; class Mammalia; order Rodentia; family Sciuridae; genus Marmota; species Marmota flaviventris. The sequence goes on from NC_092501.1 coordinate 44,776,885, forward strand.
AAAAACAAACAGTTGAGTTTTCTCATAATATTGGTGAAAATAAGTGCTTTTGTCCAAGTCCAAATGCAACTTTCAAAAGTTTAGGGCAGGGGCTGGTGTTGTGGCTCAGAGGCAGAGCACTCATGAACCACACATGAGGCACTGGGTTCTATCTTCAGCACCACATATAAATAAAAGAAAAATATTGCATCCAACTATAATGAAAAAAATAAATATTTTAAAAATTTAAGGCATATAAATCTAGTTCATGTGTTTTTACTGGGTGAATGCCTATGTGCAAATTCAAGAATAATCATTACTCTTTCAGCTCTTCTTTCATTTTCAGAATTATCATATTATAAAGCTAATTTTGAAAGTTGATATTTCACTGGTCATTATATCCTAGAAAATTCTCAAAATAACTGCTTTAGTCTGTTATTTTTAACTGTGCTGTGCTAACCTTAGATTTTAAACATCCCTTAAAGCTACAAGTGGTAAAGTTTAGTGATGCTACTGGGAAATATTGGGACATTTAAGAGTTGGGGCTTATGGGGAGAATTTTAGGTCATTGGAGGCAGATCTTCAAGGGGATTATGGGGCCCTGGCCCCTCCCTCTTTCTCCCTATGTCTTCCTGGTGGTAGACAGTTTTACTCTACCCTGATGCACTATCTCCCTTCAGGCCCAACTGACCATGAACTGAAACCTCCAAAACCATGAACAAGCCTGGCCTGGTCAACCACACCCATAATCCCAGCAACTCAGGAGGCAGAGGCAGGAATACCACAAGTTCAAGACCAGCCTGAGCAAATTAGTGAGAATATATCTCAAAGAATAAAAACATCTGGGAAAGTAGCTCAGTGTCAAAAAGCCCTCGATTTAATCCCCAGACAACTTTTTTAAAAAGTCAAATAATCCTTGTCACAGATACGAATTATAGTGGTGGAGAGCTAACACAGCTAGCTGGATTACTTTATATGAAACTTCTTATCTGGGGGTTCTGTGTTCTCTAAGAAAGGACCATCATTTTCCTATGGAAACATCTAGTAGCAGACTTTATAGACATCTGCAATTTCAATAAACATTCCAAGTGACTACCTAAAGGGATTGTGTAAATAACAGATTTCCCTGTTGGAGAATTGCTATTTCCTCATCCGTTTTCAATCTCATTATAGGAAGGAAAATATTTTCAAAATGAAGGTTTTTATGTTACACAACTTGGAAATTCATACAAAACGTGCTTTATTGTGTAATTTAATACTTATACTATTTTTTACTTGCACAATCTAATAACTATGAGACACATGACAAACATAGCATATCAGATTATTCACAATGGCTATGAGGAGGTGGGCAAAGTACAATAAACACAAGAGCAAAATTTCTCTAAATGTCCTAGTGTTACTAAATGATCATAACCAGTATACACCGTTCTGTAATTAAATATTGTTAGAGTAAAATGGGAAGTGCTACCAAAAAGAGCTCAGGCCTTGGTCTACTTCTACACAAAACACCCCAGGAGCCAACTGGAAATTCAAAAGTTGTTGTTCCTCTCTTCCACTGGCATTGTGTGAATGCTGCCCCCTAGTGGTTTGAGGGACGTAGCCTGCAGAGCTGTTTTTGCAGTAGCTGTGGAAGAAACAGGAAACTCTGGAATACTTCAAAGTGTTTTGAGTCCTGAAGACCAAAATTATGAAAATGGTTCCAAGTGGAAGGTTCCCAGGTACCCCCCACTTTGAAGATTGTCTCAAAAACTCATATTGACAATATCTGAATGCTCACCTGGGCACCTCAGACCAACATGCCCAGGTAACTGTCAAAATACAATGGAATTTCATCGTGGACTCTTATCCCAGTGCAAGAGGCTCCAGAGGTTCTTGAGATTTCAGTAGTTGGAGCTTCTACTTCAATGGAAGCCATGTCTTTGGTGGGGAAAACTCAGGTAGTGCTGTGCCTTTTATTTAGGTGGATGGAGGTGTCTATTTAAATAACTGAGAAAGATGCTTCCAAGAATGTAAATTGAAAATGGAATGACACTGTAATAGGCATATGCCTGACCCAGTATACTAGGCAGGCATATACCTGCCACATATGCTTGAGTATATTCACTATGAACACAGTGGGAGAGCTTAGGGCTGGGGAAGATTTTTAAAGGCAAAATTAAAAATAAGTACAAAAGAAATTTCAAAAAAAAAAAAAAAACACAACAATTCTAGGCAACAATATTAATCACAAGGATTATGTGAGTTCAAAGATAAATAGACAGTTGATGGACAGACCTCCTTGCAGAAGTCTGTTCCTAGAAGGCTGCATTCTGGAATAATGTTGTGAACTTTTTTTGGGCAATCCTGGGTGAGATGGCTTCCTTCATAATGTCCTATCTTGTCTATTTGTAGGTCTTTGTTGTTGTGTTGTTGTTAGTTTTGACACTGAAGGAAATCTATTTCGATATCAATGATGCTGACAGCTTTTTGAGAGTCCAGGCTGTCCTAGAAAGCTCTTCTGTGTCCTGAAGATACTGTGCTGGTCCATGGAGGACAGTAGCAGTCTGTAGAACCCTCCATACACTGGCACCTTAGAGGACCTTACCTCCAAATGGAAGAAAATGTCTGAGGCAGGGCTGTGCAAGAAGTGTCTACCAAAAGCACATGTTTGTTTAAATTTGGCAAGTGCTCTCTTTGTGTCTGTTGCTGTGGAGGGCCTGCATAAGTCCAACCTTCTCCAGGGCACTCTCTAATGCTTGGGAATACCCAGTCACATGAGCCATCCTCTTCACTAGGATCTCCCTGTAGAGTAGCCAGGTCTTTCCAGTGGAGCCTGCTGGGGGCAAGAGGGCTGTGCAGTGGTGCCCTTGTCAGATTGCCTCTGGGCATCTTGCTGGTGGAAAACCTGATAACCTTGGACAGGGGACTCCTGTTGTTTCCTGGCAGCAAATATCCTCTGTTTCTCTCTAGCTGGTAGTCTGGATCTTTTGTTTTGATACCAATTCTAAAAAGAAAAACAAATTATTTTCAATCAAATATTGTTTAGGTAACCTTAGTTTCAGCATTACCACTGACTTGCTTCTTGACCTGGAGTAGACACAAAAAAGAAAATCCTTCCTGGGTTTTCCATATAATGGAGGTTGTAAATGGTGCCCAATTCCAAATTCCAAACTGTCCCCACAGTCTGTAGCAGACCTTCTGTCCCTGAGAACCCAGGCTTTTCAAAGTCTCCCAGCAACCTCTCTGCAACTTCTGAATTTAGGATGAACAGATCCCTACACACATTCCCACAACTTCTTAATTTTTCTCAAGCTGCCCCATCAAGGTACAGCCATGACTCAGTGTATTGTAAGAATATATAAATGTGTTCTATTTAAAATACACATACAGAACAAGCAAGCTTTTGTCACAACTGGGAAGGGCATTGCACACGTGATTTGAACAACTGCACTGAACAACTCTAGTCTTCATGTTTTTCTCCTGCATCAATTGAGGATACCTGCAATGCCAGCAGTAGTCCCCAGAGTTTAGAGATGAGAGTATGGAGATGAGAAAATGCTTTTTTGACTATGCAACTCAATGAGCTAGGGTTGTAGAGGGGCACAGCCAGAGTGTTTGTAAGCCTTTTGATATTTGATCACTCCTGGAACCCATTCCCAAGTTCAGAATAGCTTTAGGTTAAGAGCTGGAAATGATCTTCCATACATGCTTAAGATTTTTTAAATTGTCACTATACATAAAAACTGGGACCTCCAAAAACACGTTCTCATTTTCTCTTTCCAACATAATTATAACAGAAAGATGAGGTGCAAAATTCCATAATTTGTCAGCGGTGACTGAGAAGCTAGCAAGTAGGGTACAAATATTAAACCAAAAGGCGGGTGCTCCTTTTCTCACATCCAGACCACCTGAAATGAAACTTTTAAAAAATTCTATTTTCTGTGTCATCTACAAAAAGATATGTTCATGTAATTTTTGGACTTTGGACTTACATTGATTTCACATATGTGGCAATGCATTTGCTTGGCCAGCTCCACCCGGATCCTAAAATTTGGGTATGGATTTTGTTCAAATGATCGATTAAGAATCTCCACATCATGTTTTGTAAATTTGTGCCGTGGTTTTCCTTTTCCTCTTTCTTGATTTGCTTCTCCTGCTTCCTCATGACAATCTTCAACTGAAGATGCTGAAAAAGATGGTAACATAAAGAATAGAATTTAGTAATACTAGAGGCATCCAGAGAAAGAAAAGATTATTTGTTGACTAAGATTTTTTAAAGGTGATGCTCTGCCTCACACTTTATTCATAATAAAAAAAGGATTAAGGGCCTATCTTTAAAAATATGAGGATACCTGATATTATGATTGGCAGGGTGGAAAAGGATTTTGGTCTAACAAAAATTCAAAAATATAAAGAAAGTGACTAATGCAATGCTCAGCCATATTAGTAACTGAGAAAGTACAAATAAATCAGCTCACATCAATATCACACCCAACACTTTAAGTGGTTGCAGTAGAGTAGGGAAGGAATAAGACTAAATAAACTCGGGAGTAGGCATTCAGATGATACAAGTATTGATATTTTATGACCACCTTCATTTTTTTCTCTATAATATGAAGTTCAAAGTGAGCTTACTGATCAACATAACAATCAAATAAGGATACTGAAGTTTTTGCACACATGACCCTTTCCTAACCCCTCTGCAATGTGATGGCAGTCTTAAAACACTAGTGCCAAGGGCTCGCCAAGTGTTTTCTGGGGGCTTTGTTTGTTTGGTGGTACTGAGAATTGAAGCCAGTGTCTCAGGCATTCTAGGCAATCACTCTTCCACTGGATCACACTCAAAATAGAAAAAGCTAAAAGGGTGGGCATGTAGCTCAGTAGTAGAGCACCTGTGGTTTCAATCCCCAGGACATAAACAAACAAAAAAAATAGAAAGAAAGAAAGAAAGAAAGGAAGGAAGGAAGGAAGGAAGGAAGGAAGATGAGAGCCTAAAATGGGGGATTGTACTGTAAACGAATAGATTTATGAGACTGCACTTATTATTAAGATGAAAATAAAATATTGTAACATTATTTTTTTAAGAAAACTATATATAGAATTGACATGAGATTAAATGAGAAGAGAGTCAAAACATGCCCCTATCAAAAGGAAAGAAAAAGCCCAAGTTAACACAGTAAGAACAAACTAAGGAGACACACACACACACACACACACACACACACACACGTAAGACATACCAAACCAAAAAAAATGGCAGTAGTAGCCCTCCTTTTTCTACCTTCCACTTTGCTCTCACTCCAATGGCTTTGTTTCTCCAGCATTTTTCAGAAGGGTAATAGATAAACCCAGTAGCTATTCCACTGGCTTTATAATAGAGCTTCATCCCAACCCTTTCTTATTTTTCATTTTGACACAGGGTTCAACTAAGTGGCCTCAAACTTGAGATACTCCTGCTTCAGGCCCCAGGAGTCACTGAAATGACAGGCATGAACCTCATGCCCTGCTACTAGTGATTTGACAATTGTACAGAATAATGGGATTCTGGGTGACACCCTCAACACACTCATAGACAACTCCCTCTTTCTGTCCTCTCCTTTTCTCTGTGTGACCTAATTCACTTGGAAGGCATCCATTCTTCCATAGAAAACAAATATGGAACACTTATTTCTGAGTCCAAAGAAACATTAGGCAGGATTTAACAAATGGTGCTGGAAAAACTGGATATCCACATGCAAAGGATCAAGTTGGGCCTTTTACCCCACAGGGAAAATTAACTCAATGGAATTAAATAAAGCTAGAAAAATGCATAAAACCTGCTGCAACAAAACTTGAGGATAAAGTTTCTTGACATTGAATTTGGCAATGATTTCTTAGCTACATCACCAAAAGCACACACTCAAGACAATTAGACTACTCCCCCCATTATGATCCTGAATAAGCGTGGAAGAAGGGGTTTGCTACATCATGGCACATGGCTATTCTACTCTCTAGCCATCTCATCAGAACACCAAGGGTACTATTTTTCTCTGTACCCTGTGATACTGCACTGAGAATTTGTGTTTGGGGATGAGAGCGAAGTTTAAAACATTTTTACCCTCAAAGATAACTAGGTCAGACATGGTGGGTTTGTGCCTATAATCCCTGCAACTCGGAGAGCTGATGCAGAAGGATCACAAGCAAATTAGTGAGACCCAAATAGTTAGCTAATTGTCCCACAATAATTTAGCTAATTGCCTATTTTTCCTCCTCAATTTGAAGTATTACCTTCATCATAAAATAAGTGCTTGGATATATGAGTTCTATTAGTGGGTATTATTTCCTATTGATCTATTTGTTGGTTTTGCATGTCAAATACCAAAAGTTTTTATTACTACAGTCCTTTATAGTGTGTCTTCATACTTTGTAGGCCAATCTTATGAGAAAAAAACAATTTTTGTTTTCCATGTTTAGGTCATCAAACCATCCTGAAAGGAGAAGTGTCCAGGGGTAAGAAAGTCCTCTGCTAGCCCAGAGGGGACCACAGCCTAGAGGGGACAACAGCGCAGGATGTCTTGAGGTTATACAATTCAAGTTCCCTGTTCCGTGTAAAAGTCAAATTGGATATTTCAAACAAGAAATAAACATTAGAGAAGTTCCAGAAAAGCAAAATGAAAACCTTAGTCAGAACTACACCTGAAGATGACCCTGTCATTTGTAAATTTGATAAATGGTGTGCATGTGGGTTGTTGAAGGAGAAAAAAAATCAGAAAGGAATGGCCCAGAGAGAGTGGGGATTAAACAAACCATGGTTTAATCCAAAAGAATGAGATGTCATGTTACCCCAAACAAGAGGATTCTCTACAGTTAACTAGGTATGGGGGTACAGGGTAGAAAGAGAGTGCTATTTACATAAATAGGGGAGCTGTAGTCAGAACTGTGAATAGTGAGCATAGACTCTGTTTTTGATGTGTGCAGGTTATTTGGTGAAAGCGACTAGCAGGTATCTGGGGAGACGTCAAGATTAGAAAGAGCATTTTAGATTCATGAAAAAGGAGATGAAAATTGAATCTCAAATGTACAGAAAGCACAGAGAACACAGGCAACCTTGAATCTGGGGGATAAGAAGTAAAAGGAAAGCTGAGAAAATACTTATTCAGGGAGGAAGAAGATCCAAGAGGTTGAGCGCCCCAGGGTTCAATCCCAGGGGCCAAAAAGAGAGAGAGGAGGAGGAATGCACTAGAGAGACTGATTTCTGTCTTCACCACGCGCTGTGGCGCAGGCCTCTCCCTTGCCCAGCCCAGGTCCGACCCAGCTCCCACCCCCGCGTGGAACTGGGTGGCCGCTCATTCCCCTGGAGATGCTGCAGCCATGGCGACCCTAGGAGGTGGTGCAGCCTACTTCCGGAGGGGCAGTCTGTTCTGGTTCACAGTCATTACCCTCTCCTTTGGCTACTACACGGTAAGGGCAAGGGCCACCCCCCCAGGGAGCGGAGGTAGTGCTGCAAGGTCTCAGGACTCTCCTGCAGGGGGTCCGCGCAGGAGCAGTCCAGGCTCCAGCGCGTTTGGATGGCGTGGGGAGGGCCGAGACCTGGGGAGGAGACACTGAAGAATTAGTCCTCAGCAGAGCCTTGGGCAGGTGCTCAAGGCTCTGAGAAACCGGCTCGCCAGGCTTTCCCTATGTGGACGCCAGCAAGCCTCCCCACCTGGGAACTCAGTGCCTGGGTCTTTCAAGATGGTGGAGGGGAAGTCGGAGGCCGGCAGGGATGCTACCTCCTACTTCCGTGTAGCCAGACCCTTGCCCTCGCTGGTCACAGCCCTATTGCTGGGATACTTCTCGGTGAGTCCTGGGGCTGGGCGGGCGGTAGATCGGTTTGGGCCGGCCAGGCCCTGGTAGGCCAAGGGTTGCTGTGGGAATGAGGTTCTGCGCACGCGCTCCTGAAGGTTGCCTATGTTACTGGTGTAAGCGGAAGTTCCCTGGGCTCTTGGGAAATCTTCTGCTTTGGAGGGCTTCTGCCCTTGTGTTCTGACTCCCTGTAAGGTTGGTTATTCAGGCTTAACCGAGTCTGAGCCTCTCACAAAGAGTAAAGAAGTCAAGTTGACAGACTTCCATAGCCCTGTCAGCTCAGGATAGGACTTCCGAAGCAGAATGTTTGAAGCAGTTGGAATGGCTTGGAAAATGGGGATAAAGCTGAACAATGGGCAGGATTAAATTGCTCAAAAGAAATAAAGAGGATATAACTAACTGTTTGGGCACAGATGTGGCAGCAAGAAAGCTCTACAGAGGAAGTACGTTTTTTGTAGGACTGAGAGTTTGTTTAATGGGAAAAATGCTAGGAAATACACTGGGAGCTAAATTGATGTAAATATGAAGGAAGGCAAAGCTATTCGACTATTGCCCAGGAGAGATTCTGAAGTTTAGGGATTCCTCATGTCCACTGTGTTGTTTGGTGTCAAGTGTGACCACTACTGTCCCGATTTCCCCATATGTAAAATGAAGGCATTGAATTGAAACTTTTCAAAGGTGCATTTCTGTTGTGCTATTTTGACTCTCTGATTAGGTGGAATCCAAAGGGGGAAAAGCTTTGAGGACTTCACATGGGGCTATCATGGAGCTGTATACTTCCTTTTATTTGTTTTTGTTTGAGAAGATGCCCTGATAATTCATGCTTTGTTTTCATTTTATATGGAAAAGAGCATCTTGGGAGAAATAGTATTTCTCTTAACAGAGATGAATGGACAAGAAATTTTGACACTGTTGACAATTCTCAAAAAACTAAGCAAAACTAAGCTGGTAGAGATTACAACATAGGCTGAAGAAAAGTTGATAATTTTCCCATAGAAACCTCATATGTTTAAGCAGCTATTATAACTTCACAAAGTGAATTTTACCTATTTTTCATCTTTGTGCATTGGATCATTTCCAGTTTTAAAAGTACACAATTGAAGGAAGAGACAGAAGTTTTACATTAAATGGGGCTTTGGCTCAAGCTGTACTTTCTTCAGTAAAAAGCTAGTCAAGGAACATAAACTAAAAAAAAAATTGTTAATGACCTCTGTAAAATAATGTTTTGCTGAAATTCATTAATAAGATTAGGAGTCAGCCACCCTGGGCACTGAGTCTGATAACCACATAGTTTCCTCTGCATAAACATTGCAGTATAGTCACTTTTGTAAATTAAAATTAAAAAATGGAGGACCAGGAGTTGTGGCACTGTGGTAGAGTGCTTGCTTACAGTGTGCGAGACCCTGGGTTGTATCCTCAAAACCACATATAAATAAATAAATGTTTTTAAAAAAATAAAGGACCATGGGCTGGGGATACAGCTCGGTTGGTAGAGTGCTTGCTTTGCATGCACAAGCCTCTGGGTTCAATCCCCACCACCACAAAAAAAAAAAAAAAAAAATGGAGGTCCAAATGATGCTGTTCAGAGTTTTTACAGTCTGAGTTGTTTTGTAGAATCAGAATTATTTCATAGTTGCTCTCAAAAATAAATAATTGCTGATCTTTTAAATGACCTAAAAGATACTTCTGCTTCTCTTTCAGTGTGTTGTCCTCTGGCCTCAGAGTGTCCCTTATCAGAGCCTTGGACCTCTGGGCTACTTTACTCAGTATTTGGTGAACCACCATCACACCCTCCTGCATAATGGGTAAGGAGAACTGCAGAAGCCAGTTGTGGACATTACAGCCCTGGTCTCACTGGAGACCTGAAAAGCCTGCAATTGCCTTTAGATATCTAACAGTGTTGCTAGTTCACATTAAGACACCTTTCTTTTTAAGATTTCTGTGTTAGATTCCATCAGTTGGTAACTGTCACCTTAAACTAGACAAAATGTTTTTGTTTTCCCGGTTTCAGGTATTGGCTTGCCTGGCTGATTCACGTGGGAGAGTCCTTATATGCCATGGTATTGTGCAAGTAAGTCTTTGCAATAGGTTTTTGTCACCTTTCTCATGGTATCTAATTGAAGATGAGAGTAGCCACATTTCAATAATTTATATACTTGTAGGCTGAGAGCACTCTCGGGTTAGATCTGAATCCCCATACCTAGTACTGAACCTGACATGGAGTACTCAGTAAATGTTTGATGAATAAATTCAGTTTGTTTGTTAATGAATCAATTATTTAGTTATCTAATTGAGATGACTTTTCTTATGTTTTCAAAGCTGTGTGGCCCCAACTAGAACAAAAGGTTAGGCTTCCTTCTAATTTGAAAAAGAAAGTTATTGATGTAGGCCAATGGTTCACAGTCCTAGTGTCACAACTGAGTCACCTGAGGAGCTTTTATGAAATATACAAGTGTGGTTTCCAGACCCAGAGATTCTGATCTGGTAGGTCTTGCTTCAGACATAGGAATATGATCTTTCTTAAAGTTCCACAGATAATTCTGGAGCACAATACAAGTTAAAAGCCCCTAAACAATGCCCAATTCATCAGATTCCAGTGTAGGTTAATACAGTGTGAAAGTACTAGAAAAAAATTCTCTTTACGTTTGTGCTTTGCATAAGCAAATACAGAAATTATGATACAGAGAATAAGATGATTATCCTAATGCTTAATTGCTATGAAATTAATATCTTTGTATGACCCAGATTAATTATTACTTCTATTATTGTTGTATTACTTCTAAAAGTGCAAAGTGGGACACTGTATTTCCACTATATTTTAATAATAAAAATAATTAACATTGATTGGGTGCATACCATGCAAGAAATTGCTAAGTTGCTAAGTATAGATTATGGTATTCTATCTTCTTGTTATTAAACACACTGGGCTTTCTACCAAAGGAGCAGAAAGCAACTATGTTCTTTTCACCCCTCTCCAAGTAAATTTACCCCATGAATTTTTCCGTCTCCCCCACACCCCCACTATAGCCCTGGATGAAACTCAAAACAGATCTGTGGGTTTTTTAGTCACTATCTGTAATTGTCCGCTCTCATCTAGTCTGTTTGTTAAAAGTATAAGCTTCTTCTAATTCAAAATGTCAGCTCCTATCCAGCTATGGCTCAGGAGCCTGCTTCTGGCTTCCTTGGAATGGTAGGAATGGTTAGGGAAACAGGCCCTGTCTCTTGATCAGTCATTTGGGTGCTATCTATGTTGCAAATTCAGTGTAGACTCTTTTTCTCTAGAGGGTCTTTGGTGAATTTGGAGGAAATTGCTTATCATTGTGGATCTCCCTTTGCATTTCCCTTGATGGTTTTTTTTTTTTGGTGCCTCCTTCAGCATGCCACTTTGCAGTTTTACCTCTGGACCTGTTTTGAGAAAGAGTTTTACCCTTTTATTGAGATCACATTTTTGCTTCATTTGGGACTTTCATGCAGGGTTCCTTCAAAACCTACCAGGTCCAGTACTCTTCTAAAAAAATCTGACTGGCTGATTTCCTTATCCTTCCAGTGTGATCATCTGCAAGTGTGTACAGTTCCCAGTACAGCTGGTTTCTTTGCTCTTTCACCCAGCAGACTAAAACAGTCTTAATACTTTTGAGTCAGATACTAATTCTTTCTTCAAATCTCAAGGGCTCATGTCGATCTCTCCAACTGGTTCTCTTGAAGCCATTCTCTGGACTTGACACAGAAAATGTCAGAGCATACAGGTACCTCTTTCCAATGGCCTCTTCAGCGTCTCAGTGAAATCTTACCTTGGAGTTGTTTGGCCCAGTCCTTGAACTTAGACTGCCAGAGTATAGATGGCATTAATATAACCATCTTATCCTTTGAATCAGAATTTCTGTATATGCTTATGCAAAGTACAAATATGCAGAGAATCTTTTTCCTAATACAGGTTAAAGAGAATTTTTAAAGAGATCTTTCTCATGTGGTATTAACCTATACTGGTATCTGCTGAATAGGGTCTAGTCTGGGGGCTTTAAACTTGCATTCTGTCCCAGAATTATCTGTAAAACTTTAAGAAAGAACATTCCTATGTGTGAAGCAACACACACCAGATCAGAATCTCTGGGTATGGAAACTAGATATGTGTATTTTGAAAAAAATTATTTTGTAATGGCATTTGGAAACTCTAATGAAAACCTAAAGACTCAATTTAACATTCTTTTATCAGTCTTTTGAGAAGCAGAGGGAGGTTAGACATGGAGAAGTTGGTTCTTGAAATCGTGGCCTAATCTGTTGGAATGTACCATTGGTCACTGTAAATCAGAATAAATACTCCTTTTGAATTATAAGATAAATGAAAGAATAAAAAATAAGTGAAAACCTGTAGTACAATTGCAGCCTCCCAAATTCTACTACCCAGAAATAGCTACATGTAACATTTTGGTGGATTCCTTTTTTCATGCATGTGAATTTTTTAATTGAATAAGTAGTATGCACAAAACAGTATTGGTACTGAACCCAGGGCACTTTAGGGTCCCACTAAGTTGCTGAGGCTGACTTTGAACTTGTGATCCTCTTGCCTGAGCCTCTGGAGTTGCTGAGATTACAGGCCTGTGGCACTGCACCCAACCGACAATATCCTTGATTCTAGATAATTATGAGAGGCAGAAAATTAAAATTTACTGAACATCTGGCACCTTGGTATAAATTCAATACATTTCTTTGTAAATTCCTCTTAACCAGAGATACGATTGGACGATGTTTGTCTTTATGTCAACCATAATCATAATATTAAGCACCTTTTCCATGTTTTTAACAATTTCAAGGTAAAGCTAGGGATGTGGCTCAGGGGTATAGTTTTTATCTAGCATGTGCATGGCCCTGGATTCAATCTTCAGCAATCAAAATAAATAAATCAATTTCTTGGTAATGTCAGGTGCAGTAGTGCACTCCTGTAATCCCAGTTACTGGAAAGGTTAGGCAGAAAGATCTAAGTTCGAAGCCAGCCTCAGCAACTTAACAAGACCCTGCCTCAAAATTAAAAATTAAAAGGGTTGGTACAGCCCTAGGTTCAATCACTAGTACTGCAAAAAAGATTAAATGAAATGAAAATTTAAAGGTCTCCTAAAATCCCCCAAAATAGTCATTATTAAAAGTTTAATATTTATCATTATGATTTATGCATTTATAAATAATTTTACATATACATAGAACTTCTTCTATTCAGTTTTCCATTGTTACATATCCCTGTTTTTCTGTGTCTATTCATGTGAATTTTACTCCATCCGTTAATATTAGTGCATAGTGTTCTATTATGTGAATGTGCCTTAATGTATTGAAGAAAGTCCCCTTCTGATCAACTTTTTAAGTCTCTAAATTGTTTTGCCATTATAAACTATATTGCAATAAATATGTCTTTGGTACATTTGGCCTACACCACCTACATTAACACTTCTGTAATTGGGTATTTGCCCTTTTATTATCCATCTATAGGCACTTTTTTCTTTTCCCCCTTTATTTAACTACTTTTCCACTTAGATGTTTTGCAAATATTCTTTCTCTGGTTCTTTTTCTTCTGGTAGATCTTTTGAAAAATAGAAGTTGATCAGTGTAGTCAAATTTATTATTTTTTTCTTTGTATTGAAATGATGAAAGTATTCTTTAACAGTGTCTTCTAAAAGAGTTTTGCCTAGTTTTACAATTTTGCCTCTCACATTTATGCCTTTAATGTACCTGGAACTGATTTGGGAGTGGGAAAGATGTTTCTGAAGTCACCTTTTTCCATATGGATGCTCAGTCCTCCCAGAGCCATTTGTGATTGTCTTCAATCTCCATTGATGTACCTGTCTTATATCATATGTATATTTGTGTATGGCTGTTTCTAGACTTCCTGTTTTGTTCCATTGGTCTGAGTGTTCATTCTTGGGACAACATGGCTCTGTCAGTAGTAGTGGCTTTATGATCATTGACAGCTGATAAAGCACGTCCTCTTGCCTTCTTGTTCAAGAAGGAGGCTGCTCCTGGACTTTTACACATTCTTATGCCTTGTCATATGCTGCAAAAGCAAAAATCTAAACCTGTTGAGATCTTTATTGTATTCACCATGTGAATTAATTTGAAGAGAACTGACATTTCCATTCCTGCATCTTCTAAACATGAAATGATCCATATCCATCTATTTAAATCTCCTATAATATATCAATAAAGTTCTGTAATTTTAGGAGGTATTTCACATCTTTGTTTATTCATTTATTGACTATAGCCAGCTGTTTCTACTTTCAGGTGATATTATAAATGACTTTTCTAATTGTTTGATGGTAGTCTGTGTGGATATCATCAATTTTTATATATCACCCTGATATCTAACTACCTTGCTAAGTCCATTTATTTATTTAGTCCATTTATTAATTCTAATAGTCTCTACATATACAATTGTGTCTAGATAGTTGCACTTCTTCTTTTCAATTTTATGTACCTTTCGTTTATGTTTCTTCCCTTTGTGTGCTGACTGTATTTTCAGTGTCAACTGAAAGTGGTGGTAGTAGACATTATGCATGGTTCCTGATCTTAAAAGAAAGCCTTCTGCCAGGCGCAGTAGCACAAGCCTGTAATCACAGTGGCTTGGGAGGCTGAGACAGGAGGATCATGAGTTCAAAGCCAGCCTCAGCAATGGCAAGGTGCTAAGCAGCTCAGTGAGACCCAGTCTCTAAATACAATATAAAATAGGGCTGGGAATGTGGCTCAGTGGCCCTCAGTTCAACCCCAGTACAAAAAAAAAAAAAAAAAAAAACACCTCTGTGTGTATCATGTTACAGGAATTTTTTCTTCTAGAGTTCTGTAGACCTCTATTAAATTTAGGAAGCTCCATTTTATTTCTAAGTTTGCTGAGAACTTTTATTAAGAATAGATGATAAAATTTATCAAATGCTTCTTCTGAATTTACTAAGATTCTTTATGGTCTTTTTAAATATGTTAGTGTAGAAAAATATATGCTTTTATATGTGATGTTTGTTTTAAATAAAAAGTCATCCAAATGAGATTTATATTACAGATGAGACTAAAATTTTCTTCAATTAGATTAATTTTCTTATTTATTAATTGGAGTATTGTTTTAGGCAGTTTAATTTGAAAGACTCTGTGAGCAGGTGTTTATTATTACTATGCACCAAGCTCCTTCCTAAGCCCTTTGGGTATATTATCTTACCAATCACATCAAAATTTGGTGAGTTAGAAACTACTATTCCTATTTTTCAAATGAGAAAACTGAGTGATTTTCCAGGTCACAGCTAGTGGGTGGCAAGCTGGGATTCTCTTCTGGTCTGTCTTCAAGACACTTGCTATGAAGCCCTGCTAGTGCTGATTACCTATCCACTGATCAGAATCACATGAGAAACAGTTGTACAATACTGTACCCAGAGAGCAGCCAGACTGGTTCCCAGGGAAGTGTACCACCTAAGATGCATTTATCAGAAAACAAGAGAGATGAAAAGTAAATGAACCCATCTTTCCCCTTCAGAGAAAAACAGCAAAATAAACCTGAAAGTAGATGGAAGTGCTAAATGAAAAAAATAGAGAAGTCAGTAACCCCCATAAAATGACAATTCTGGTGTCTGAATTTTGTTCTTTCTTTTTCAGGTATAAAGGAATCACAGACAGTCGGGCTCAACTACTCTGGTTCTTGCAGACTTTCCTCTTTGGGATAGCATCTCTCTCCATCTTGATTGTTTACAGGCCAAAGCGCCAAAAACACAGTTAAAGGAGAAAGCCAAAACTTTATCTCCGCTTTCACATTCAGACTCTCTTTCGCTATGTTTACTTGATGATCTTTCTACATTCTAAAAGTGTCTGTCCTACAAAGGTATTTAAGACCCTCTCAATGTTCATTTTTCTTCCATATGCTTGGGTTGAGCTTGAGTAGACTAGTTGTTATCTAAGAAAGAAATAAGAAAAAAACTCTGGTTTTCCAAGTTCTGCAGAAAACTTGAATGGCAGCAGACTTGCAGCCTCCCCCTCTGAGGCCCTTGGCTGTGCTGGTCCCTCTCTGTCTTCAGGGCTGAAAGGAGTACTAGATTTGCTTGCTGGTGGGCCTGTGCTCCCTGTTTCTGAGTAAAGCATCTCTTCTAAATTTGTTCTCATCTTTCTGAACCAAAATGAAATGACACTTCCATAATACATTTGTTAGACACCTGTGAGGCATGATCTTATCTCCTCAACTAAGCAATTGTGTAAAGGCCCAAAGGACCTGCCGAGAACCCAGAGCAGAGTACCAGGGCAGGGTCTCCCTGATGCTGCCAGCCAGCAGTGATCGTTCCCTGCACATGGCCCCAGGGACACAGTGCTCTGTGGTAGGCAGAGTGTGATGGCCACTGCTAGATTGCCCCTTCAATTCAGGGCCACAACTCAGGCAGCTGTCCTTTTCCCCAGGGCACCTGTTCCCACCTGTGCATCAGGTGGTTCTCCTCCAGTGTTATTGACAAAGGAGGGAAGCACTTCGCTTCCACTTGTTCTGTATCATTCATTCCATGTGCCCTCATCTCCTAGAACAGCACAGGACACCTTCAGTAGTGGTGCCACCTTTCTGTGGGTCCTCTGGGGAAACGTGGATTTTCCCTCACTCTCCTGCTGTCTGTCGCTTTCTTCATCCAGCCCTAGCTTACTCAGTCACACCCACATTCCTCTCTAGAGATGCTAACCTCTGGGTTTTCCAGCTGGTTACTACCTCACTGATTAACCTGAACGTCCTATATTTCTACTGGCCTTTGGGGAGAGAGGTCCCCTATCTCTGTTTCTTTACCTTGGTAGAATGGCGCCATCACACTTAGGAGACATTAGGGCTCCTTCTGAGGAGAGCATCTGCTTGTTCTCTGGAAGCTATTTCTCATTTCCCTTTGTGATTCCTTGGGCAGGTTGTTGTATTAGCAAACATTTATAAGAAACAACTCTCCCCAAAAAGAAAGCCCCTGAGGGATAATGAGCTATGAATTGTTTTTAGTGGACATAAATTTTTTGCACATATATCTCAGTCTTTCCTGATCTTCCTCTTGGAGTAGGGGTTACTTTTGAGTAAAGAAAAAAATTTGACCAGGAATTAAGCATCATGGAGATCCAACCCAGATATTTTTTAAAGCATAGCCATCTCCAGATGACCCTAAAAATGACAATAATTGTGCCCAGAACAATGTGGCAGATGATTAAATGAAATAGACTAACTCAAATAAAATGCTGTGACTTTCTCTACAATGAAATGGATTTTTGTTTGTTTTGATCAGTGTTGATATTATCACACATTTTATTCTTTTTTTTTTTTTTTTTTTTTTTTTTGGTAGCTCTAAATGGAACTGTTAGCACAGTTCAAATATCAGTTTGACATTCACTGATTAAGAAATGCAGAATGCCTTGGTTGTGGGGTGTGTAGTTCTCCCTTCCTGTGTGTTTGCTGAGTCTCTGGGTTGGACACCAGTGTCTCTTTTTCCATGTATGGTTGTTTCCTCTTTGTTACTGTTTTCATTCAACATCTGATAAAATCTGTGCAGCAGGTGAAGTGTTCTGGCATTTTTAAAATGCCAAACATAAAGAAATCCTATGATCTTATTTGTGGCATTATTATGGCTTAGAACCAAAGGGGATCTTAACAGGTGCTGCAGGTCATTCATTTTATAGAACCATAAACTGCATCCCAGCAAGAGTGACCTACCCAACATCTTCCAGAGAGAGGCAGAATCCTGAGCCTTGTTTTTCCCCTTCCCCCACAGCCCAGGAGTTTAGAAGTAAGTCTGTGAAGCAAAAAGTAAACAGAAAAATTGAGCCATCTTGGCTCTGCATTAGTCATGGTGATGATATGGGAGAAACAGATCTATGTTGAGATGAATGAGAAAAGGCCAGAGGCATCTTCATGGAAGCAAACATGGAAGATGAAGAGACTGACCTGTTTTCTCATAAACCCAAAAGATTTCCAGAGCATGTATAGTTTGGAAAAACAAAAAAGAAAAAAAAAATGACCTCACAACTTAATAAAAGGACCAATATATAAACAAATATGGCCTACATTCACATGTTTATGAATCCAAGCCTGAACATGTTTTATAAGGCATGGTGTTAACAAGCCTTAGTTTTAAAAGGTTAAATTTCAGATGTGTTGAGGCTTTTTAGGAAAACAACTTGCCCTTTCAGAAGGCCCTTATGTCTTTACACTGAACATACACAAAAGAAAAGAAGTTAGAGGTTAGAGTGCAACTGCAATTTTATTTTGCTAAGGCCCTTCCTGGAGTTTCCTTAATTCAAGCTCTAAGTTTGATTACTTGGTTAATAAATACCATTTCCCTGCAAAGGAACTAAACAGACACTTCTCAAAAAAAAATATATATATATATGAGGGGTCAAAAAATATATGAAAAAATGTTTAACATTGCTAGTAATTAGGAAACTGCAAACTAAAACTACACCGAGATTTCATCCCCTGTCAGAATGGCAATTATGAAGAATACAATTAACAAATATTGGTGAGGAGGTGGGGATGCATTGCTGGTAGGTCTGCAAATTGGTGCAACCACTCGGGAAAAATTTGTGGAGAGTCCTCAGAAAACTAGGAATGGAACCATCATTTGATCCAGTTATTGCATTCCTCCATATATATCCAAAAGATTTAAAGTCAGCACACTGTAGTGACCCAGCCACATCAGTGTTTATACCAGCACAATTCACAATAGCTATGCTATGGAGTCATCTGGGTGCTCCTCAACAGATAGTTGGATAAAGAAAATGTGGTGTATATACACAAGCCATAAACAATGACTTTATGGCATTTGCTGGTCACTGGATGGAATTGGAGACTACCATACTAAGTGAAATAAGCCAGCTCCAAAAAGTTAAAGGTCTGATGTTTTCTGATATGAAGAAGCTAATCCAAAATAAAAGTAGGATAAAAAAAAAGAAGAAAGATCAGAGGATTAGATAAAGGAGAATGAAGGGAAGGGAGGAGGGATGAGTATAGGGAAAGGCAGTGAAATGAATCTGACATAACTTTCCTATGTACATAAATGGATATGCCTTAGTGAATCTCACCATCATGTACATCCAAAAGATACTAATTTAAAAAAAAAAAAAAACTATAAATGGCAGAAGGATCAGTAGCATAGACTGAAGGTACAAGTGGGAGGCAAGAAGGGAGGAGAAGAGGGAATATCAGGTACTGAATTAGAAAGGTGAGAGCCACAGCCAACTTGGAATGATGGCATGGCATTTTTGCCAGAAGGAAGTGGTTGAGAGGTGACTCCAAGGAGCCATTGAGATGATGATGGTTATGTTAAGCTGTGTATTCAATTGTATATTAGACCCCTGCTGTCCACCTCCAGTGCCAGCTACTTTGGAGTTTTTGCAGGGATTCCTGGAGAGTTCACATTGGTTGGGGAAGTTCCTGAGGAGGCTTGTGATTTGTGCCCAGCCAGACTGCAGCAATTGGTGGCCTGTGCAGGGTGGGGGGGGGGAAACGCCTGAGGGTAAGTGATATGGTAAACTGCTCGCTCCTGAGGGCAGTAGGAGAGGATGGGTAACCATTTAACCATTCTTCTTTCCTTTTGTTTCACTTTTGTTTTAAGTTGCCAGTCCCTGGAAATGGGTGGGATGGAAGAAAAACTGCTCACATCTGAGGAAAAACTATTTGCATCTGAGGAACAGATAGGGAGAAAGGAGGGATGAACATTTCAGGAGGATAGAAAGGCTGATATAATGAATTTTTGTTCCACTTTTGTTTCATTTTGTCTCAGTTTTGTTTTGCATTATCTTAGTGAGGGGTATCTTCATCATGGAAATATGGAATTAAAAATTAATAAGAACCAAACCGAAAGGGTGTTAAGTAAAATGCTAGAGGAAGGAGGCATCTCAGTAAAATCAAGAACAGTTAGGGCATACATTAAAATGATACAAAGGTGTAGCCCATGGTTCATTAAAGAGGGGTTGTTAAATATATCACAATGGAACCATCATGGTGAAGATTTTTAAAAGATACAAAAGGAAAGCCCAGGAACTCTGCCAGTTGGCACATTACCATTATGGACGTTGGTACAATCTTGTTTGCTTAGTCTAGGAGAAGACATCTTAAATCAAGTAAAAGAGGAAGTTTCTCGAGTTAGTCAGGGGAAAAAAGTTTAGAGAAGGAGGGGCTATTCAGAGAGAAGTTACAATGGCAGGTTTCTACTAACACCTTTCTATCACCAGAGGGTGTAAGTGTCCAACCAACAGCTCCACCTATGGAGACAACATATGCTGAGTGGCCCTCAACCCCCGTAGTTGATAGATGGGATCCTGAGACAGGACCTCAAAGATTAGCATGCCCTGTATTTGAGGCAGCAGGAGGGCAGCAAAATCACCATGATTTAGATTTCAAAACAGTGAAGCAGCTAAAAGAGGCTGTAACAACTTATGGTCCTCAAGCACCCTTCACTGTAAGCATGGTCGAATCCATTACCAACTTGAACATGACACCAGCAGATTGGACTTGTATGTGTAAAGCTGTGCTAAATGGAGGACAATACCTGTTATGGAAGGTTGCCAGTGAGGAATTTTGCACGGAGACGGCTAGGCAAAATGCAGCAGCTGGTTATCCTCAAAGAAATCTAGGTATGTTGTTAGGAAAAGAGCCTTATGAGAGTCAGCTGCAACAAATTGCATATGATCCTGCTTAATACTCACAAATTGGTGCAGATGCGGTTAGGGTATGGAGGACTTTACAATAACTATTATCAAGCAGTGTTATTTTTATGAGGTATCTAGAATAGTCGAAGTCATAGAGATAGACAATGATAGTCTTCAGGGACTGGGGAGGGGGCTCTGGGGAGTTCTATTCTAATGGTTACAAAGTATCAGTTCTACAAGATGTAAAGAGCTCTGTGGACAGTTGCTGGTAATGGCTACAGGACAATGTCATATAGGTGATGCCATTGAAGTGTACGTTTAAAAATAGTGGTGAGGGTAAATTTTATATGATGTTTTATTGAAATTTAAAAAAAAAAAAAATAACACAAGGAAATTGTCTCAAAAGAGAAGACCTGAATCTCTACACTTTAGACAAACCTAGTTCACTTTTACAGCAAAGCCACTTATGTGATAACTAACCCACTCCACATAACAGAGTTAATTCACTCAGGGGGTGGAGCCTCCCTGACCTTAAAGACCACACCTCGAAATGCTATTCCATTGAGCATAAGTTTTTCACACAGGAACTTCAGGGGGTTCAACGTTTACTCCATTCCAGTTGGACTGAGCCCAAAGCTGTTTTACTTTCAGTCATGGACCAAATAACAATGCTGTGGTCAAGGATGGACTGGATACATGATGGTGATGCCACAGAGGATATCATCAAGTGAAGACTGACATCAGAGTTATATTAGTTTATGTAAATGCACACTATGATGTCTACACAACAAAAATCTCCCCATACATTTCTCAGAACCAACCCTCACCATTAAGCAATGCCTGATTGGAATTGTTTCTTTTTCTTTTTTGACATGTTTTTAATATGAGAAATACAGTTGTCCCTAAAATACAGGCATTCTGTGTTCTGTCTTATGGAGCAAAGTACAATTTCTTTAACAAACAAACAAAAAAAAATTGAACACAGTATTTAGTCATGACAGTGAACTCTGAAGAGTACATTTGAGGCTTCTGCCTCTCTAGGAGGTTCTGTTGAGTAAAGGAAGCAATGCTTTTTAATAATGGTACCTAGGAGAAAGATAGTTTCCCCAACATTTCATATGCAGGACCACTTTTCAACCTCTTATTCTAGAGAGCCATCAAAGATGTGCAGCAGGAGGAACTAGCCATGAGACTGCAAGTTCCCCTTGTTTGGAACCAACACCCAAATGGGGATTTAAATTTTAAAAATAAAACAAAACAAAACACAACACTCTATTCACAGCAAAATCACACTTTGGGAGTTCAGATGAGCACCATCAAGATTCTAGGAAAGCTTCTGGTCTGTTTTATCCCACTCCCTACACCAAAACTCACATAAAAAAGTCTCAGATTTTCTGAAAAAAAAGTGCATCTTCAAAATATTTGAAAGACTTGAGGTTTTTCCAATGAAAGCTCAGTAGGAGGAGGAGCAACCAAAGAGACAGTCCTTTGGATCACTCTAGGCCCATGGTAAAAAGCATGGACTCTCCCACCTGCTTACAGGAGATCCATGGCAGATTCACATCCAGAAGTGACTGCTGTTGAGTCATCACTGTTTTGGAGGCCCTCTGATACACATTTTTCCTTCTAAGACCATGTGGCCAGTGGACTCCTGGGTCTACTATGTACAGCTGGGGAGGACTGTCCTGTTAAATTTGCAAAACAGCTACAGCTGACCCCACCACCTTCTCTTCTAAACTAGGGCTCATCTTAAAAAAAAGAAATTAGAGCCTCAAATCAAGACTTTTGTGTGTGCACTTCCTCAAAAAACTAGCGTGCCAAAATCTCTTCCACTATCCTAGGTTAAAAATGTTCCAATTTATTTCTAAATTTTAAAATTATGTATTTTGAAAAACAATCCCCAGGACCACTCATAAAATTCTTGCAATGTAGTTTCTCACCCCTCCCTGCCTTGGGATTCTGGAGATGGAATCCAGAACCTGTAGCTTGCTAGGCAGCACCCCACCATTCAGCTATAGCCATGCCTTTCTTTACTTTTTGTTTCTTTGTTGGGGAAGTAGCCAGATGGAACCCAGGGCCTCAGACTGCCTGCCTCACACTTGCAGGCCTAAAATGCTGAGCAAGCACTTTACTATTCTGCTGATTTTTATTTATTTATATTTTTTTCTCCCAGCCTTTTACTGCCTTCACTCCCATTAACTTTTAAAACACCTGGACTGACCATGAAGCCAGGATCCTCATGCCACAGCCTCTGGGGTATCTGAATCACAGGTGCATATCATGGCAACTGGTCAACTTTTTAACTCACAGGAAAAAAGAAAAAGAACAAGAATATAAACATCCCTCCACCTTAACACCAAGCAGTTCCTGGCCATTTTATTTTATTTGATCCACCCTATCATTCGCCTCATCTCCTTAGCATTTCCCTTCATTGATTTCATGGGAATCCCAGACATATTGTTGCCCTGAAAATACTTCCATATCTCTCTAAAATATAAGAAATCTCTTTTAACGTAAGCAGGGGCTAATTTTTAAATATAAGTGGCTTTGGAGTAGCCATGCTCCACAATTCCACTGTGCAGCAACAATGGACAAATTGGTCAGTAACAGGGGCTATCCCTGGCCCCCAAAGCTGCCCATTAAAAAATGGGGCTGAGTATATACCTCAGTTGGTGGAGTGCTTGTCTCACACAAGGCTCTGGGTTCAATTCCCAGCACCACAAAAAAATTTGAAAAAAGAGAGAGGGAGAAGGAGAAGGAGAAGGAGAAGGAGGAAGCTCAAACACCTCTACGCCCCAACATTAGTTCATGTAGTCCACAGCCTGCCACAAAAACACATCTTAATCCTCTACCAAAGAACCTCACCTTTGGAAGTCATGCTGAACCTCTGCTCCTCATCTTTCTCAGTGCTAAAGTGAGCAACTCTGGAGCAGCATCCATTAATATAGCCCACCCTAGACATGCCCTCAGATGGCCTGGCCCCTGACAGACACAACCAGCCCACCCAATAGGGACATGGGCCAGCAGAATTGGTCCCGCCCTAGCCTGCAGCCCACCCTAGACACATCTGATTATGTTTACCCTAACACCTACCTCAGCAAATCCTAGTTTCCATTCATTGAGCATCCACTGAAACTTATCTTATTTTTTTATAGTATTTATTTTTTAGTTACAGGTGGACCCAATATCTTTATTTTTATGTGTTGTTCAGGATCAAACCCTGTGCCTCATGCATGGTAAGCCGGCGCTCTAACTCTGAGCCCAATCTCATGCTCACCACCAAACATCCTCCTCCCTCCACCCCTGCTAGGGTACTATTTTTCCCCCACCTGGACTTGAGGATAATGAAACAGAGATGTTTAAGCCATAGTATGCCCCTGACCTTGAACCTAAACCCTTGTGCTCCTCTATCACACTCTCATCATTCTTGACTCAAAGCTGAGTTGCATCACTTGATAGGGTATTTATTATGGAGTCCTGAGCTTAGAAGCAGGAGAGGCCATAGATTGAAATTGAATAAGGACATAGGAACAATAGGAACATTATAAGAGATAAGGTTATGTTTTATGACCTTTAGATCAGTTGTCAAAATTAATAACAATAGATACATATTTTTTCTTGTCAGTACTGTGGATTGAACTCAGAGGCACTCTACCACTGAGCCACATCCCTTAGGAATTTCTTTTTTTTTTGAGTCAGAGTTCTGCTTATTTGCTGAAGATGGCATCCAACTTGCAATCCTCCTGGTTCAACCTCAAAATTACAGGTATGGAATTACAGGTATGCTCCACAGAGCCCGCTTAATTCATCCTGTTCTTCATACAGTCCTGTAATAGAAAAAAAAATCTTCATTTCACAAATGGAAAAACTGCAGGCCTTTGAGTTTTCTTCACACCTCTGGGACTTTGTACTTTCCCACATGTGGGGAGAAGGTAATAATAATTCGAAGGTTTTTTTTTTTTTTTTTTTTTTTGTACTTCAGGTGTAGAGAATGCAATACATGTTTGACAGTTGTTTCTCACTCTTCTGAATCAGAGTGATCTGCCTGCCTCTCTTTCTATTGAAACAAATGGCTTTTTTTAATTTTTTTTTTTTATTTTTGGTGCTAGGGGTTGAACCTCCAAATGTTTGAAGGCTAACTCTGCAGGTGGAACTGATTTTTTCCACATTATCTCCTAGCAGCCCTATGGGGATGTACATGATCATACAGATGAGTCCTGAAGCTCAAAGTGATTAACTAAATTACCTGATGTCAAACTCTGAGGAGACTGACTACAACAAGATAAAGCAGAGAAAAATAAGGTTTGCCAGGCATGGTGGTGCACACCTGTAATCCCAGGGGCTCTGAGGCAGAAGAATTACAAG
Source organism: Marmota flaviventris (assembly GCF_047511675.1). Classification (NCBI taxonomy): domain Eukaryota; kingdom Metazoa; phylum Chordata; class Mammalia; order Rodentia; family Sciuridae; genus Marmota; species Marmota flaviventris. The sequence goes on from NC_092501.1 coordinate 44,801,650, forward strand.
TTCAAAGCCAACCTCCATAATGCAGCAAAGCCCTAAGCAATGTAGTGACACCCTATCACTAAATAAAATATAAAAGAGGGCTGGATTTGTGGCTCAGTGGTTAATGCCTATGGGTTCAACCCCTAGTACCCAAAAATAAATAAATAAATAAATAATAAAATATGTTTGCAACTGGGTAAGTTAATGGCAGCACTACAGAAGATAAATTTTAAAGGGCAGGGGAGAGGAACGTAATTTTCTAACTTGATCCCAGGATAGATGGTGTCTCTGCATCTAAAATGAAGAAAAGGCACAAGGAACAGATTGATGGGCAAATAAATTCATAGAGGTCATTTTGTGTTGTATGACTGCATATGGGTCCTGTAATTTCTGTTTGGGCACCTCAACCTGTCATTTGAGGCAATAAAAGTGATTTGTGGTATATGGAGGAATATTTTGGGAAAGAGAAGGCTTGAATAAGATTAGCGACTGAGAGAGTAGAGCAATCCAAAATTGGGTTGAGCCACCAGGGGCTTCAAAAGCTATCTTTATTATTCCAGGATTCCACTCCTGCTAGCCACAGCCCCCTCTGCTGATGGCCTTCTTCAGCCCTGGACTCTGGAAGGTCTAGCTCCAAAATCCAGATCTCATGTTTTCTTTTTGGACCCTCTGCATGGAATCATGACTTACCCACCATGCAAAATGTCACCATGTGCACCAGGTCTGAGATCACCACCAAGGAGTATAGTGAGAAAAAGGAAATTGTGGCAGAGTCAGAATGGAAGAGCCCCTGCTAATGGGAATGCTAATGAGGATGATGGGGAATAGGAGACCAGGCAGACAATGAGGGAGATGAAGAAGGGCAGGAAGGTGATGGTGAGGAAGGGGATGGAGATGTCAAGGAGGAGGCTGCGGTACTATGGCAAACAGGCAGCTGAAGGTGATGTGGATGGCAATGTTGATACCAATGAGGACGCCAAGACAGCAAGGAAAAAAAAAATAAGCCAGGCATGGTGGTACAGGCCTGTAATCTCAGCAACACAGGCAGGCAGCTGAGACAGGAGGATCACAAATTGGAGCCTCAGCCTCAGCATTTTAGCTAGACTAAGCAGCATAGTGAGACCCTGTCTCAAAATAGAAAATGAAGAGAACCAGGGATAAAGCTCAGTGGTAAAGCACCACTGGGTTCAGTCCCTAGCACCAAAGGAAAAGAAAAAGAAAAGAAAACAAGGAGAGAAAGAATGAAAAGTTAAGATGTTTTTTAAATGTCATGTGACTTAGTCATTCTTCACCTCCTGTCTTAATCTAAACGTGGTCACTTTCCAGTAGAAAGTCCCACCGGCCCACTTTGGTCAGCACCATTGGCAAGATGACCTGAGCTCTCCCTCCACTCAACCAAAACCACAATATGAATTTGCAACACAGAAGGATTCTTTTTTCTTCTTCTTCAAAGTACTTTAAAAATGGAAAGTTTTCATTTTCATTTCATATTTTTGTACATTTTCATAGTGGTGAAACATTTTTAATCATCATAGAAAACCAAATTAGCCTTTGAAGAGTTCTGACCTTATTTTGGTGTGACCATGTTCATTATAAACTCAAAGAAGCAAACATATTGATGAAAAAAGTGGCTGCAGTGCCACAAACATAGAACCCAGCACCTCAGGTGGCTGAGGCATAGCATCCAAAGTTTGCCTGGCAATGGAGCCAGACCCTGACCAAGATAAAAATCAAGGTCTCAGGATGCAACTCAGTTTTAGGGGCCTGGTTCACTCCTCAGGAGCAAAAGGGGTGGAGGTATCTTATTCCCACCATTCCAGTAATTTTTGTGTCTATGTACTTAGCAGGACTATAAGTACATGGTTTATATGAGATAATCTTAATGATCAAAGATAACAGTTTTCTTTTTTTTTTTCTTATTGTCTATAAAGTTGCTATTTTTTAAATGTGGTTGGCCCATTGGTGTCCAATACTATACCAGAATTTTATTTTGCTGAATTCTTCTAACAATCAAATAAAAAGGTAGGTCTTAGATTGATTTTGCTTATTTCCCAATAATTCAAAGTTCCCATCAGCTTTGTTTCCTTCTTTTCTCAGTACCCTGAATTCACACCAGTTGCCCTTTCCTCCCCTCCTCCATCAAGCTGCTTCCCAAAACTACTGGACAGACACCCTTGCTGCCTTGCTTTCATTCTTTACTCAGCTCCAGTCAGGCTTTCCTCAGAGCTCACTCCATGATTCACACCAAGGAATCAGCTGCATATGACCCAGTCTCATGGGTGATTTTCACAAGTTATCACACATATTGGCCAATCTCTTTTGTATTTGCTATCCTACTTCACATTCTTTATGTGAATCTTGTCTTCAGAGCATGTTTTTTGAGTCCTTCATCCTTGTTACTAATGCCCATAAGGAGCCAGGAGTGATGGCATATGTGTGTAATCCCAGTGTCTTGGGAGATTGAAGCAGGAGGATCTTGAGTTCAAAGTCAGCCTTAGCTGCTTAGTGAGGCCCTAAGAAACTCAACAAGAAACTGACTCTAAATGAAATATAAAAAAAGGGCTGGGGATATGGCTCAGAGGTTAGGTGACTCTGGGTTCAATTCTAGGTGCCCCAAAAAATAAAAAAACAATTTAAAAATGCCCACCATGGTAAGAGCCCAGCACACAACAGGTCTTGTAGTTGGAACCATGTGATGATGGAGTTGTGAACTGCACAGTTCAGGCTCAGAAAAATCAACATTCAGGTGAACATTTAAAAATATAATTCCTGAATGGCACAGGGGTGCACAGCTGGAATCACAACTACTCAGGAGGCCAAAGCAGGAGGACCACAAGTTTAAGGCCAGTCTAGCAACTTAGCAAGACACTCAGGAACTAAACAAGACCATGTCTCAAAATTTAAAACAATAAAATAAAAACTTTTGGGGATGTAGTTAAGTGATAAAGTGCCCCTGGCTTTAATACTCATAGAAAAACAAAACAAAACAAAAAAGTACCATTTCTTTTGTCCATGACCCAAAGTAAATATGTTCAAAAGCCTATTTAACATTCCTGTCAAAGTAGTAAAACCACACCCTATAAATTGAGTGAATTTGGAAAAGTGATCACTCACCAAATTGGCTTCTAGGGCATTGAATTTTGTTGAGAAGACTTGATAATAATTGCCCATTAACTGAATTTGTCCATGTAAATTCTAGCTCTTTGCCTCATTCTCCCATATCACAGCATTTAGTTCACTCAATCATAATGATGCCAAGAAATCAGCTAACAATTATTAGTTTATACTTTGTTCCTCCTTAAATCTCTTTTCAAGGGTGTATACACCCTTGAAAGGAGATCTCTCTCTCTCTCTCTCTCTCTCTCTCTCTCTCTCTCTCTCTCTATATATATATATATATATATATATATATATATATATATATATATACTTTGTTCCTCCTTAAATCTTTTTTCAATCCTTCTATAGGCCAAAAGCCTGCACAAAATATATTTACGAACATCATTAATCATCATTATTTGAATTTTTTTCCTTATTTTTTTTTTATTTATTTAGTACTTGTCCTTGGACCCAGGAGTGGTCTGTGCTTTGCTACTAAGCCACATTCCTAGTCCTTTTTTTTTTTTTTTTTTTTGAAGTGGGGTCTCACTAAAGTTCTGTGACTGGCCTAGAATGTCTAATCCTTTCTCAGCTTCCCAAGTTCCTGGGTTTCTAGGTGGAATTTAAAGATTTTTAGTCACATCAAATATCCTCTGGTGTCCCCTTCGCCCCACAAAGTCTTCATACCCTACTGATTATCTCTGCCCTTTTTCTCATTAGTTAATTCAGTATCCTGAGGACATTCCTGGTCACAATCCCTGAATGCAGAACCTCACAGGATAAATGCAAAACAGACCCTTGTCCCTTGTAAATCCCTATTATTGATTTTCCTGTCAGCTAAATTACACTGAACCAACCCCGAGAGCCCCCAGACTGCATCTGTCTTCTTCACTGTTGTAGCTTTGGGACCAAGCATTACCCCTGGCACTAAACAGGCCCTGAGAAATATTTATTCCTATTTGAGGAAATGATGAAATTTCTCCTCCATTCCCATCATATAGAGCTTTGTCATTCTTTCACTTTCCCTGCTTCCAGCTTCACCTCCATCCAATGTACAACAGACATTTTCAATTCCCTGATGTAAAATGATCAAACAAAAAACCTTCCTTAACTTCCCTTGGCTGTAGGATCACCACAGGTTGATACCCAGTGCCATTTATGATCAGAACCCTTCCTGCTTTTCCACCCTCATCTTCCTTCACTGAATTTCACATTCATTTCTTCAACACACACACACACACAAACAACAAAACAAAACAAAAAATACTGCTTTTGATTGTCTGGACATACAATGCTTGATAAATATTTTTTAAAATTGTTTAGATTGCCTCCACCCCATTATAATCCTCAAAAAGTGTGGAGGAAGGGGTTTACTACATCATGGCACATGCCCTTTCTACTCTCTAGCCATCTCCTCAGAACACCCCCAGGGGTACTATTTATCTCTGTAGCCCCTGATACTGCATAGAGAATTTGCGCTTTGGGATGGGAAATAAGGTTTAATTTTTTTTTTCCTCCAAAATGATAACAAGGTCAGGCATGGTGGGTGCATGCCTATAAACCCTGCGACTCAGGTAGCTGAGAGAGATGAATTATAAGTTTGAGGTCAGCCTCAGCAAATTAGTGAGACCCAAAGAGTTAATTAATTGCCCCAGAAGAATTTAGCAGATTGTCTATTTTTCCTCCTTAATTTGAAAAACAAATTTCTAAAATAAATGCTTGAATACATGAATTCTATTAGTGGGTATTATTTCCCATTGATCCATTTGTTTGTTTTTGCATGTCAAATATCAAATGTTTTTAGTTGTTACAGTTCTTTATCATGTGTCTTAATACCTCATAGGACAATCTTTTTTTAATATTTATTTTTTGGTGTAGATGGACATGACACAATGCCTTTATTTATTTATTTTTTAAAATGTGGTGCTGAGGATCGAACCCGGGTCCCGCCCATGTTAGACAAGTGCTCTACCACTGAGCCACAATCCCAGTCCCGTAGGCCAATTTTATGGGAGAAAATAAAAAATTCTTGTTTTCCCTGTTTAGGTCATCAAGCCATCCAGAATAGAGAAAGTGTCCAGAGGTAATCCCAAAGGGGACAACAGTGCAGATGTCTTGAAGTTCAGAATTCAAGTACCATGTCCCATGTGAAAGGCAAGTTGGATGAAGAGGGGAAGCCCTTCTGAAAATCCCTTTGACTGTGGATTCTTCATGGATTGCCATAAACAACTCACATCTAACTAAAAATCTTATATGATATCTGGATTCTTGATGTGTGCATGATAGACTAACAATAAGATCTTTAGATTGTGAGCTCTACCTACTCTTTCCACCAAAGTGTTTAGTTCAGAAGTTATAAAACTAAAATATAGCTCCCTATGGTCCTTAATCCCCAGACATTTTGTTTAAGTCACTTTGTTTATTAATGAAAACCCATCTTCTTCCCCACACCAACAACTGATGAGAACCCATTTTATTAATAGACTCAAATATATGTTCTCTATAGGATTTAAGAAGCCATAAGTGAATGGGAAGTTATACTCCACATATGTATAAAATGTCAAAATGCATTCTACGGTCATGTATGTAAAAAAGAACAATTTTTTTTAAAAAAATAACCCACTATTTAGCCACTAATATTTCAGTATTTAAACTTTCTTAGAAATAACTCATGTTTTATATTTGTTACATAACTTAGACTGTACATGAAGAACACAGTTATAAACACATATCTCAATTACATTTATTTAGTTTATTTACTTTTAACAATTACTTCTAGATAACCCAGAATGACCAAAATTCCAGACAAGTATAGTCAGTATTTTTTAAGCTCTTTTATGTTTTTTTTCTTTTCTTTTTTAACATTCAGATAAGTTTAGAACTTAATATCAGATATTTGCCTTCCAGCTAAGACTGACTGAAATTATAAAACTCCAAATGACCATGAAATTTTTTAAATTATCTTTTTTCTTTTATTAGTACATTATAGTTATTAAAATTATTTTAAAGGTGTTTGAAAGAAAAGTATATGTTATATGTGCCAATCAAACATAATTTTAAGTTAGGTGCATAAATGAAAAGTAATTTTTTAATGTTTTATATTAGTGCATATAAGAGTGGGTTGGTTTTGAAATAATCATACAGTGTGGAATAAAATTTGCTTCATTGAAGTCCTCACTACTTTCTCATTCCCTGTGCTTCTCCCCCCCCCCAATTTTTTTCTATTCTTCTGATCTTTCTTCTATTTATTGTATTATTATATTTGTGCTTTATAGGTATACATGCAAGTAAAATTCACTGTAGTATACTGACATATGTACAGAGCACAATTTATTAAGTTTCATTCCATGGTTTCTCCCTTTTCCTGTCTCTCCTCCTACTCCCAAGTCTGTACCTATACTCCATTAGCTCCCTTTTATTTTCATGGTGTCCCCCTCTCTCTCTTTTTTCCCCCTTACTTTGTTCTTTGCAAGAAATGACAGGAAACATTCAACCTTTAGCTTTATGAGCCTGGCTTATTTCACTTAGCATGATGTTCTCCAGTTCCATCTACTTACTGGCAAATGCCATAATTTTATTCTTCTTAATGGCTGAGTAAATTCCATGTGTCTATATACCGCATTTTCTTTATCTATTGATAGGCACCTGGGCTGGTTTCATAACTTGACTATTGTGAATGGCACTGCTCAAAACATTGAGGCCCCTGTATCGGAATGCTGATTTTAGTTCTTTATGGATAAATATAAAGACATGAAATAGCTGGATCATGTGGTTGTTCCATTTCTAGTCTTTTGGGGATTCTCCATAGTGCTTTCCAGAGTAGATGTACTAATATATAACCCACCAACAATATATGAGTTTACACTTCTCACCACTTCCTCCTCAGCATTTATTAATATTGTATTCCTGATGATTGCCATTCTAAATGGAGTGAGATGAAATCTCAATGTACTTTTGATTTGCATTTCCCTGATTGTTAGGAATATTGAACATTTTTTCTTGTATTTTTGGCCACGTGTATTTTTTCTTTTGAGAAATGTCTGTTTAGTTATTTTGTCCATTTATTGATTAGGATATTTGGGGGTTTTTTTAGTGTTAAGTTTTTTTGAGTTATTTATATATTCTGGATATTAATCTCTTATCAGAAGAGTAGCTGGCAAATATTTTCTTACATTCTGTAGGCTCTCTCTTCATGTTTCTTTCTTTGTTGGGCAGAAACTTTTTTAAAATTTTGTTTTAATTGGTTATTTGTGACATTTAATTCACTTTAATACATCATCATAGATGGAGTATAATTTCTCATTCTTTTAGTTGTACATGTTATAGAAACCCACACCATATTTTCTTTATCCATTCATCTGTTGAAAGGCACTTAGGTTGGTTCCAAGTTTAGCTATTGTGTGAGTTAAGCTGCTATAAACATTGGTGTAGATGTGTCAATGTAATATGCTGATTTTAAGTCTTTGGGTATAAAACAAGGAGTGAGATAAGTTGATCAAATGATGGTTCCATTCTAAATTTTCTGAGGTATCTCCATACCACTTTCCACAATGGTTGCACCAATTTTCATTCCCACAAGGAATGTCTGACTGTACCTTTTTCCTCACATCCATGCCAATGTTTATTGTTTCTTGTATACTTGATAATTGCCATTCTGACTGAGGTGAGATGAAATATTAGAGTATCTTTGATTTGTGTTTCTCTAATTGCTAAAGATGTTGAACATTTTTTTCATGTATTTGTGATTGATTGTATTTCGTCTTACGTGAAGTGCCAGTTGATTTCCTTTGCCCATTTAGTGACTGAGTTATTTATTTATTTATTTATTTTTGGTGTTAAGTTTTTTGAGTTCTTCAAAATGGATCAAGGGGCTTGATATCAAATCAGAGACTCTGCACCTGATAGAAGAAAAAGTTGGCTCCAATCTACATATTGTGGGGTTGGGCTCCAAATTCCTTAATAGGACACCCATAGCACAAGAGTTAAAAACAAGAATCAACAAATGGGACTTACTCAAACTAAAAAGTTTTTTTCTCAGCAAGAGAAAAAATAAGAGAGGTAAATAGGGAGCCTACATCCTGGGAACAAATCTTTACTCCTCACACTTCAGATAGAGCCCTAATATCCAGAGTATACAAAGAACTAAAAAAAATTAAGCAATAAGAAAACAAATAACCCAATCAACAAATGGGCCAAGGACCTGAACAGACACTTCTCAGAGGAGGATATACAATCTATCAACAAGTACATGAAAAAATGCTCACCATCTCTAGCAGTCAGAGAAATGCAAATCAAAACCACCCTAAGATACCATCTCACTCCAGTAAGATTGGCAGCCATTATGAAGTCAAACAAAAACAAGTGCTGGCGAGGATGTGGGCAAAAGGGTACACTTGTACATTGCTGGTGGGACTGCAAATTGGTGCTGCCAAATTGGAAAGCTGTATGGAGATTCCTGGGAAAGCTGGGAATGGAACCACCATTTGACCCAGCTATTGCCCTTCTCAGACTATTCCCTGAAGACCTTAAAGAGCGTACAATAGGGATACTGCTACATGGACGTTCATAGAAGCACAATTCACAATAGCTAGACTGTGGAACCAACTTAGGTGCCATTCAATAGATGAATGGATTAAAAAATGTGTCATTTATAAACAATGGAGTATTACTCAGCACTAAAAAATGACAAAATCATGGAATTTGCAGGGAAATGGATGGCATTAGAGCAGATTATGCTAAGTGAAGCTAGCCAATCCCTAAAAAACAAATGCCAAATGTCTTCTTTGATATAAGGAGAGCAACTAAAAACAGAGCAGGGAGGAAGAGCATGAGAAAAAGATTAATATTAAACAGGGACGAGAGGTGGGAGGGAAAGGGAGAGAGAAGGGAAATTGCATGGAAATGGAAGGAGACCTTCATTGTTATACAAAATTACATATAAGAGGATGTGAGTGGAAAGGGAAAAAATCAAGGGAGATAAATGAATTATAGTAGATGGGGTAGAGACAGAAGATGGGAGGGGAGGGAAGGGGGGATAGTAGAGGATAGGAAAGACATTAGAATACAACAGACACTAGTATGGCAATATGTAAAAATGTGGATTTGTAAGGGATGTGATTCTGCAATCTGTATACGGGGTAAAAATGGGAGTTCGTAACCCACTTGAATCAGATGTATGAATATGATATGTCAAGAGCTTTGTAATGTTTTGAACAACCAATAGAAAAAAAGTTTTTTGAGTTCTTTATATATCCTAGAGATAAATGCTCTATCTGAGGTTCATGTGGTAAAGATTTTGTCCCATTCTGTAGGCTCTCTCATTGTATTATTGTTTCCTTTGCTGCAAAGAAGCTTTTTTGTTTGAATCCATCCCATTTGTTGATTCTTGATTTTACTTTTTGTGCTTTAGGAATCTTGGTAAGAAAGTCATTTCCTAGGCTGAAATGGTGAAGATTTGCACCTACTTTTTCTTCTTTTAGGCACAGGGTTTCTATTCTAGTACTTAAGTGTTTGATCCAGTTTGAGTTGAGTTTTGCTCAGGGTGAGGAATAGGGGTTTCAATTAATTTCATTTCCTTTCATGCATCTTGATTACATGTATTCCCTCTCCCCAAAATTTTGAGGTCATTGTGAATGGAATAGTTTTCCTGATTTCTTTCTTATCTGGTTTATTATTCAAGAATAGGAAAGCTATTGATTTCAGTATGCTGATCTTGTATCCCGCTGCTTTGCTAATTTTGTTTATCAGCTCCAGAGGCTTATGATGGAGTTTTGGAGTCTTGTGGATATAGGATCATGTCACAAACAGAGATAATTTGACTTGTCTGTTTCCTATTTGTATCTCTTTAATTTCCTTCACTTTCCTCAGTGCTATGACTAGAGTTTCAAGAACTCTATTAAATAAGAGTGATGAGCAGACATCCTTGTCTTGTTCCCTATTTAGAGAAAACATTTTCATAATTTTTTCATCCAGCTTGATGTTGTTGCTTTGCATTTGTCATATATAACTTTTATAATGTTGATGTGAATTCCTTTTATCTCTAGTTCTTCCAGAGTTTTTAACATGTATCAGTGCTATATTTTGTCAAAGGCTTTTTCCTGCCTTAATTCTTGCTCTTAATTCTATTTATGTGATGAATTTCATTCATCCATTTGTGTATGTTGAACCAACTTTGCATTCCTGTGATAAAACTCACTTGATTATGGTGTATTATTTTCTTGATGTGTTTTTGAATATGGTTTGCTAATATTTTATTAAGGATTTTTGTGCTTATGTGATCATGAATATTGGTCTGTAGTTTATTTCCTTGATGTATTTTTGTCATATTTTGACATCAGTATGATATTGGCTTTATATAATAAATTTGAGAATGCTTCTTCCCTTCCTATTTCAAGGAATCATTAGAGGAAGTTTGGCATTATTTCTTTTCTTTTTGGGGTGAGTGGGTGGGTGGCCAGGGATTGAAGCCTGTGTGCTTAACCACTGAGCAAATTCCCAGTCCTTTTTTACCTTTTAATTTGGGACAAGGTCTTGTTAAGTTGCATGCAGTCTTGTTACACTCCGAGGTTGGCTTTGGACTTGTGATCCTCTTGCCTCAGCCTCCCAAGCTGCTGGGATCATACATGTGCAGTATTGCATCCAGTGTGTGTTTTGTTTGTCAGTGGAGGAACACTAGTTCATCTTTAAAAGTTTGAAAGTCTCTGCTGAGAATCCATCTGATCTTGAGCTTTCCTCTGTTGGAAAAATTTTACTTGCTGCTTCTATCTCACTGCTTGATATTGGTAGAATTAGGTTTTCTACATCTTCATGGTTCAATTTGAATAGATCATATGTGTGTAGAAGTCTGTCAATATCTTCTAGGTTTTCCTGTTTATTGGAGTATATATTTTCAAAATAATTTCTAATGATGCTCTAGATTTCAGAAGTGTTTGTGATGATATCTTTTTCTTCACTTTTAAGTTTGTCAATTTGGGTCTTCCCTCTCTTTTGGTTGGGGATACTCAATCTTATTTATCTTTTGAAAGAACCCACTCTGCACTTCATTGATCTTTGGTATCTTTTTCATTCTCAATTTCATTAATTTTGGCTTTGATCTTAATAATTTTCTGTCTTCTACTGATTTTGGAATTAGTTTGTTCTTCCTTCTCTGGGGCTTTGAGGTGTAACATTATATTATTTATTTAGGATCCTTCCATTTTTTTTAATGTAGGCAGCCCATTTCAAAAAATGGCCTGTTAAAAATGCCATCATACTCTCTCAGACATTTTGATATGTTGTACCTCTGTTTTCATTTCCTTCTAAGAATTTGTGTTTCTCCCTTGGTTTCTTCTATGATCCCATTCATTATTCAAAGCTTATAATTTACCTCCAGATATTGAAAAGATTTGGTTTTATCTCATTAATAATTTCTATTTTTTCCATTATGAACTGATAGGATGCAAGGAATTACCTCTGTATATTTGTAATTGCTAAGATTTATTTGGTGTCACAAAATATAGGTTACATATGCAGCTCAGAAGAAAATAAATTTAGATATTAATGTATGAAATATTTTATAAACATCTTTTATATTCATTAGATTAATGGTATTTTTTAAGTTCTGAAAAGTCTTTACTTGGTTTGTGTCTCGATTACCTATCTGTTTGTGTAAGAGATGTGCTGAAGTCATCCCTTATTACTGTACTAGAGTCTATTTTATTCTTTATATTGAGTAGGTCTTGTTTTATGTATGGAGGTGTACAAATTTGGGGGGCATAGATATTTAAAACAACAACATCTCTTTGTTGAATGATTTCCTTAACTAGTATAAAGTGACCTTCTTTGTCTCTTCTGACTAACTTGGGATTAAAACCTATTTTGCCAGATGTGAAAGTAGCTTCTCTTGCTTTTTAAAAAATTCTTTATTAAAAATATTGAAATTTTCCCATTGAGGTACCTGAAGTTCTGTATTTACTTTCTAGCAAAAACTATCCTTCTGTTCCTTACTGTGCCTCTTAGGAGTCAGGACTAGGTAAGTTTCAGCCCAACTTTCTTTTGTGAGTTTTGCCACTCTACCTGCTGGAGTCAATTGGAAGTGCAGCCTGTTGAACCTGCTCTCAACTTCTCTGCTTACCCTTCAGTCAGTACAGGGGATATCAACTGGAAGAACCTTTTACTGGGCCTTTGACCAGACCTCTTCATAGTTGGAAGTGTGCCTTTGGACCTTTGTTAGGGGTAAGTTCTCTGGAGAGATTAAATCCTTGCACCCCTAGGGCTGAGTAGAAATTAAGCTCACCTGGGCATCTAGGACTCTATTTTCTTCAGAGATCTACTCAGGGTGGATTGACAGACCTCTGGGTGGATGGTGCAAGGCAGGGTTCCTGTAGCCCATCTACCACCCAAATTTGGGTTTCCTAGTCTTCATCCCCAATGTAATTCCACCCACCTGATCAATCTCCCCTTGCCCTTTGCAGTTGATCATTGGTGCCACAAAGCTCTAAAGGAAACTGGATTGCATTCTTCTGTCCCTATTGTAATCACTCTTATTTTACCTTATGTACTCCTGCCTGCACAAGTTCCCTGACACTTTTCTGCTGGTCATTCATGTGTCAGTGGCCTTAAAGGGCAAACAGGATACATTTTCTTCTGTATCTCTGTCCCAAATCCCCTTGGATCCACTATTCATGGGAATGCTTTGGGATTGTGATTTGATAGCTGTGTTTTTGGTTATACAATAAACACTGGCTGAGACAGATGAAAACATTTGTTAAGGACTCTCAAGTTCCCATAGGAACAAGACTCAGTATAATCCCCTCAAGCTGGGTCTCCTTCTCACTTTCAAAGTGAGAAACACAGAGCACTTTTTGTGTGCCAATTTTTCCACTGTGTTTCTCTCTCTCATTTGGTTTTCCGCTCCTTTGTAGAGACATAGCACCAGTGTTGCTGCAAGGTCTTAGTGTAGTTTCTTATATCTTTTGTTCACTGCACTAGAATCTCTGGGATTCTCCAAATATTGAACATACAAATAATGATTTATAATGGTTTTCTTCATACACTCACCTTAGTATGAAGCCTTATTTCTGTCATTCAAATTACAAACAGCAGAGCACAAGGGAAGCTCCTCCTTCCTCTACTCTGCCATCTTTGGAGGATTGCCTCCTAAAAGTGAATTTTTTTAAAAAGCCATAAAATGTAATCATGGACTCAACAATGTTAAAAATTTAAGGAAGGGGAAAATTCTGTGAAAGGGTGAAGCAGTCACTGAAACCACCAGTGAAATTATTCCTAGGGTGCTGACTGTGGTGGTGTGTGCTTCTCACTCCAGAGACTGAGAAGGCTAAGATGGGAGTATTGCAAGTTTGAAGCCAGCCTCAACTAAGTAAAGCCCTAAGCAACTTAGTGAGATTCTATCTCAAAATAAAATTAAAAATGCCTAGACATTTAACTCAGTGGTAAAGTGTCCCTGGCAGCCAAAATTTTTTTTTTTTTTTAGCTTTGAAAAGAATATTTTATTATGTTTCTAATTTTAAAACTAAGTATGCAATTTAGATTTTTCATCTATACTCTCATTCTTAAAAAGCTTTTGTTGCTTATTTAAACAAATTTTAGATTTGACAGAGATATGGATTCAGGTGAAAAAAAAAACACCAATACAGACAAAACAAAAAACCAACCAAACAAAGCCACAGGAAATAAATTTAAACAAACAATAATTTTATCTTAGATCATACAAGAACTTTTAATTTAAGTAATATCAGGTAATTCTGGAAGACCCCAAATTATTCAATGATATACAGACTTTTATGGTGCCAATACTATCCAGTTATGCAAATATGTTCTAATTTCCATAAGCAAAGAAATTTTCAGTAAGTACCTACATATGATAATGCTATATCCTTATGCAGACTTTATGTTCATTTAACCTAGTCCTAACTGGTAAATCTTTTTTTTTTTTTTTTTTTTTTAATTTTTTATTGTGGGTTGTTCAAAACATTACAAATTTCTTGACATATCATATTCCACACTTTGATTCAAGTGGGTTATGAACTCCCACCTTCACCCCATACACAGATTGCAGAATCACATCAGTTACACATCCATTGATTTACAAATTGCCATACTAGTGTCTGTTGTGCTCCGCTGCCTTTCCCGTCCTCCACCCTCCCCCCTCCCCACCTCTCCCCTCCCCTCCCCTCCTCTCTCTCTACCTCCTCCACTGTATAACCCTGAGGGTCTCCTTCCATTACCAAAATTTAAAAAAAAAAAAAAATTCCTAAGAATTTCAGAGGCTATTTATTTATTTATTTATTTGGTCACTGGTGAAGGTACAAACATCTGCAAGTGATGAGAGAGACTCTCCTTTTTCAAGTTCTCCTGTATCATTGCCTTCATATGAATTCCCTAAAGGCTGGAGAAAAGACTGTTAGTCAAAAGTGCAAATTTCAGAGTTCTTCACCCAGATATAAATTTTGAATTCAATTTATTGTCCAAAGATTTCAGAGCACTGAAAATATAAAATTAGGTATCTGGGGGTTCTATAATATCTATACATATATAGAACAAAATAAAACCCACAGTTCCTTTTGGAGTTCCTTTACTTGGATGCAGATCTGCAGGATGAAAATGTCTTTCAACATTCCAAGCTTTTAATTTCCAGTAATCAAGACAGAAATACTATTTTTAAATCACTAAGACCCTTTCTGAAACTTCTTGTGGTCAAGTCTCCCTGGCTAGCCTCTGCTTCAGATGGGTATCTTTTTAAGCTCCCAGATCCCAGGACAAAGGCACAATGCTCTAGATCTGTGGCTCACCCTTGCATGCTTCTTTGACCTTCCCAGTCCTTCTCTAGATTGTCATGACCCTATTAGCCCACTCATGGGCCCTGAACTACTCACTGATCTGTGGATACTTCCAAGCAACAGGCTCCAAGTGGTCACTAAGTTTTCCCAAAATTACAGTGGTACAAGGCCACTGAATCAGGCTCAGGGCCTGGAATCCTTGGAAATTTCCATTCTTCTCAGCCTCACTCCTTGTGAGTCCATTAGCAAAATCCTGGGAGCCTCTGAGGAAATTGTCCCCTTTCAGTTACCAATTTTATAACCAAACAAAATGGGACCACATCTTTGTGTATGCAAAACCAAAAAACCAAATCAGGAGAACAAACAATGGACAAAGATTTACTATGTTCAACAGGTAAGGAGAGCACTAAGCATATTTGCAAAACAATGCTCTCCCCAACAAAGAAAGTGTGGGATTTTATTTCTATTGCCTACACAGATGCATATGGAAAATCATGTGGTGATCTCTGCTAGTCAGCTATCCATCAGCTTTCAGGTAACTATGGGTTTCCCGTTGTAAAAGGGTGATGGTGGAGAAAAGCTGCTCAGCTCATGACAGCTGGAAAGCAGAGAGAGACAGAAGGGACCAGGGGCAAGGTATACCATGTGAGGACAGGCCTCTACCGACCAACCTCCTCCAATGAGGCCCCAGCTCCCAAAGTTTCCAACACCTCCCAATAGTGCCACCAGTGGGGGAGAAAACTTTCAACCCTTGAGACACTAGGGGACATTCCAGATCCAAACTCTAACAAGGGAGGACACATTTGTGAGCATGTTCAGTTAAGGGTCACAGATAATAGGTTCCATAAGGAAAAGTGATGGACACAAAACACACTTCTGGGCATGCTGAGTTCAATTTTATGAGAGAATTTTTATTCTCATGTGTTTCACATGAGTTTCTCCAAAGAGTTTTGGCTGAAATAAATAGAAAGAGGAAAGTTAGACTCATAAGCCTTTCAAAAGTGCAGAAGCTTTGTCCGTCCTAATGATAAAAATTTGCCCCTACAGATGCCTGCCTCACTTGGTGAATAATAAGAAGAAGTATCATCAAGAAAGTGAATATGAAGCTTTGGACCCTGTTTCCCACCCTGGACACAACAATTCCTCCAAACCTGGACAGATTACTTTTGGGAGACACTCAGAGACTGGCTGAGGAGCTCCTTCCTACACCTCAGGTAAGTGCAAACCCAATCATATTAAAGCCAGTAGAAAAAGATTCACACCCTGAGTTCAAAGCTCTTTTTTTCTCCCTTTCTTCAAAATTGCAGGCAATAATTTGATTTTCCCACACCTTGTTTCATATCTTAACAACTCACTATGAAGTTAGATGAAAGCACTAACTTTTCCCTTATATACCTACCACTTCCAGGCTAAGAGAAAGGTCTCAATTACTAGGCAGTTATAAAAGTTTAAAGCAGAGACTGGCTGTGGTGGAAACCATGCACAGACCCTCAAATGGCAAACTTCTGAACAATCACATTTCTTATATTCACAGAATGGAAACTCAGTAACTTTAGTACCAAGAAAATATATTCACAACCCTTGTTCCAGAGCTGACCTTCTCAAATGTAATGAAATATCATGGTGCTCACCTACTAGAGAATGATATAATAATCTCTCAAAGTATGTTATAAACCAGGTGTGGCAGCACTTGATTACAATCTCATTTCCTTAAGAAGCTTAGGAAAAATTATCACAAGTTCAAGGCCAGTCAGGGCAACACAGTGACACCATGTCTTAAGATAAAATGGCCCAGGTAGGGGTGTAGATTAGTGGTTAGAAGCTTGCCTCACAAGCATAATGCTCTTGGGTTTGATCCCCAGAATCACTAAAAAAAAAAAAAAAAAAAAAAAAAAAAAAAAAAAAAGAAACTCTCAAAATGATAAAAATTTAATTAAAAAAAAACATGGAGAAAAGCAGGACAAACTAGGAAACTTTTAGCAGACACTGGCATTTAAGGAGAAAAAGAACTCAATTGAGCAACATAGCAATGCAATTTTATACCTTAAGGCACTATAAAATGATGAACACCTAAACATAAATTAGCAAATGGAAGAAAATAACATAGAGCAGACATAAAGTCAAAATTTGGAGTACAATACAAAAAAACTACAATCAAAAAGAAGAGCTGGATTTTTTAAGAGATTAAAATGTTGAAAATCCCTTAGCTACATTAACTAAGAAAAAAGGAGAATGCTCAAATAATTAAAGTCAGAAATGAAGGAGGATACTTTAGAACTTATGCCACAGAAATGAGAAACATTAAGGAAATTTCTACAAGCAATTTTATGTCAATAAAATGGATACCACAGAAGTTAATATGGTCTAAAAAACATAGCATGCAAAAGACTAAACATGTGAAGAAATAAAAATTTGCACAGACCCTTAAATTTTGAAGAGATTTCTATCAATTGTCAATAACCACCAAAGAAAGAAAATCCCTGGGTCCAAGTGTTTCACTGGACCATTCTAACACACATTTTTTTAAATGCCATATGTACTTTTCAATCTCTTCAAAACATATATAACAGGAAGGAATACTTCCAAACTCACTCTACAAGGTCACAATTACCCAGATCTCAGTGCAGACAAAGACACTACAAGAAAAGAAATGTATAGACCAAAAAATTTTGAAAAATCTTGTGAGAATATCATCACCAAAATTCTAAGAAACTGAACTCAACAACATAATGATAAAATTATAGTTCTGGGAATATAACTCAGTAAAAGGATATTCACCTAACTTTCATGAGGTGCTGGGGTTGATCCTCAACACCACACACACAAAAAAAAAAAAAAAAAAAAAGAAAGAAAGAAAAAAGAAAAGAAAAATAAATAAAACAATTCTATACCATGTTCAAGTAGAACTTACTCTTGAAATAAAAAGTTGGTTCAACGTGTGAAAAATCAATGCAATGTACTACATTCATGGAAGGAACAACAGAAACCACAAGATTATTTCAGATGATTCCAGAGGGAAAATCACTTGACAAAATTCAACACTAATTCATGAAAAAAAAAAATTAACAGACAAGGAGTAGAAGGAAACAGTCTGAGCATAATGAAAACCATATAAGAAAAGGCTACAGCTGATGCCAAACTCAACAGTGAAAGACCGGAGGCCTCTCCTCTCGGATCACAAAGGAAGTAAAGATGCCCAGTATTGCCCTTTCTATTCAACGTGTACTAGAAGTTCTAAGAGCAATTAGGCAAGAGAAAGAAATAACAGACAAGGAAATTAGAATAGAAGTAGTAAAATTCTATGTTCATGATGATGTTATGATTGCACAGGATAAACAAATAAAAACATAAATATTCCACACAAAACTATCAGAACTAATTTAAAAATTCATCAGAATTATAGGATAAAAATCAATTATGATTCTACATATTACCAATATACAGTAAAAAAGAGAAATAAAGAAATAAATCTCATTACAAAAGCATCAAGAAGAATAAAATACTTTACAAACTTACAAGAAGATAAAAAGATTCAAATACTCAAAATTTCAGAACATTGTTGAAAGCAATTGAATGGGACACAAATAAGTATAAGGTATCTTGTGCTCAAAGACTGAAAGACTTCATATTGATAATATTTCCATAAAACTCACAGTGCTGTACAGAGTTAGTGCAATCCTTATCAAAATCTCGGTTTCATTTTTGTATAAATAGGAAAAAAAATGATATGGAATTTCAAGATAGTTATGAATTGCCAAAACAATCTTGAAATGGAAGAACTAAGCAATCTCACAAATTCTAACTCCAACACTTACAATTCCACAGTAACGAAAAGTGTGGTACTGGCAAAAATACCAAACAGAGACCAATGAAATAGAACAGTCAAAAAGAAATAAACCCATTTGTATATGGGGAAATGGTCTTCAACAAGGGTGTCAAAGTATACAATGGGGAAAATACAGCATCTTCAACATATAGTATAGGAAAACTTACTGTTCACATTGAAAGAATGAAGTTAGATCCTTACCTCACACCATAGGTAAAAATTAACTTGAAGTAGAGAATAAACATAAACTAAGGCCTGAAGCTATAAAAATCCTATAAGAAATGATAACTTCATGCTTCTGTCATGGTCTCTAAGATTGACACTAAAAACACAGGCAACAAAAGAAAGACAAGACAAATATGACTACATCACACATGATAATGTAGGGCTAGGGATTTTGCCCATTGGGAAGTATGAGCATAGCATGTATATAAACATGGGTTCAAGCCCAGGTAATTACACAAACAAAAACACACAGAGACACACACAGACACACACACACACACACACACACACTACTCATTCTGTTTCTCTGGTTGGACCATTATTTATACATATTTTGCTGTCTCTTCTGGGCAAAAGCTTTTGGGTTTGACACAGGATAGTTATACAAATTTATGTCAAAATATGAATTTTCTATTGCCTTTATTTGAAGAACTTGCACTTATTTGACGTATGACTTCAGAAGACATATATAGGTGTCATGTTGCTTTATATATGGGTGGCAGTCACACCTTTGTTTTAGTAGATATGCTGCTGAAACAAGCACAAACAGCATTGTTTTAAAGCAATGTTTGGATTAAAACTTCTACCGAGAAATAATTTTGCTTGTCTATATTCCTAGAAGGAAAACATATCACAACTAATAAGTTTGAGATATTTAAGATGACAGAGAAAATAAGATAAAATATTGGGGTTTGACTAATGTCATCTACAGCTAAACACAATAAGTTACATTAATTAGCTCTTGTTGAATATGTTACATGTGTCTGTGTATGGTCCATGTGGTAGTACCAGAAAAAAACAAACCAAACAAAACAGGATTGACCTAAAAGAACATATTTTTGGATAAAGAAATAATAGCCCCTGGACCCACAGAATCCTACCCAGATGACAAAATGCCAAAACATGCATGGCCTCTAGTGCTCCTACAAATGAGACCATGAATGGTAAGGGAAAATCAAGAATCTAGGTTTGGTGCCTCACTCATGGAGCAGAAATTAACCAGATCAGAGGAAAACACATCTGAAGGTAAAGGATGCTGAAAATATCTCTCCAACAATATCCTGGTATTATATTAGTGCTCTATCCTAGCCTTTCCTTTTGTCCCATAATAGATCATTTTTATTTTAGTGGCCTAGTTTATGTTCCTACTATATAATGCTAGAGTGTTTTACTGATAATTTTGTTCTTCGATATCTAGGAGAAGAAGAGGTTTGTGTGAATTTGCAAGAAGATTGAAAGTGTTATAGAAATTTGAGCCCAAACTATTTTGGACAGTCTTTCCTAGTCTTCCAGACAAAGATGCAGAAGATTATTTTTTGTACTTAAGACACTGCCACAGTTTGGATCTTGAGAGTCCCCCAAAGTCCCATGTTTTCAAGGCTTGGTCCCCAGTGTGGTGCTTTTAGGAGGAGATGAATCTTTCAGAGGTGGGGCCTAGAGGAGAGTCTTTGGGTCATTGGGAGTATACTCTCAAAGGTGAATGATTTTGTTCAACACATGCTCTCACCATGAAGTGCTGCCTCTCTACAGGCCCAAAAGTAATGGGGCCAAGTGATCATGGAGTGAAATCTCCAAAAGTATGAGCCAAAGAAACCTTTTCTCTTTATAATTTGATGATTTCAGGTATGTGTTATAGTGACAAGAAGCTGACAGAACATTGATGAAAATTAATAATCCCAATGAATAGATGGACCATGATCTTTTTGATGAGGACAAAATGTTTCTTGTCTATCTTCATAGGGCCAGCCTGGTCAGGCTATGTCTTTCAAGAATTTTAAACTTTACAGCTTTGAATTTAAGCTTTTTTTTTTCTGTGACTTTAATCATCCAGTGAAATATCAGTAGATAACATTATGTATAACAATGGCAAAATTTACCATCTATTTGGGATTTCTTTTTCCTTTTTTTCTTTACAAATAAAAATTGTGTTGGATTTGTGAACTGAAATGTAATGTCTGAAGTTCATTCATTATTATGGTACTATTTAGACAAAAATGATGGATCTAAAAATTGCTGTTATATTTTAAAATTCTATAATACAATTGAGTCTTTGAAAGTATTTCTCAAATTTCCAGACACACATTTATTATAATTGCATCTTATAACCCTGTTTTCAACTGAAGCAGCCTTCTGTCCATGAGAACCCAGGCTATTCAAAGTCTCCCAGCCACCTCCCTGTAACTTCTGTTTTAGAATGAACAGATCCGAGCTGCCCTCTACATATTCCCACAACTTCTGTATTTTTTTAAGTTGCCCCATCAAGGTACAGTCATGACTCATTGTATTGTAAAAACATTTTTAAATTTGTTGTATTTGAAAACCACATAGAACAAACAAGAATTTGTCACAACTGGGCAGGGCATTGTACATGTGATTCTAACAACTGCACTGAACAACTTGAGTTCTCCTGCATCAAATGAGGATAACTGCAATGCTGGCCATAGTCCCCAAGGCTTTGAAGTGGGTATATGGAAATGAGAAAATGCTTTTTAGACTACACAACCCAATTAGCTAGAGTTGTAGAGGAAAACAGGTGAGAGTGCCTGGAAGCCTTTTGATATTTATCTTTAGGGTTAGATATAGATTTAGGTTTAGTGCTGGAAGGATCTTCTATACATACTTAGGATTGTTAAAATTGTCAAGGTACATAACAAAACTGGTACCTCTAAAAACACACTCTCATTTTCTCTTTTCAATATAATTATACACAGAAAGATGTGGTGCAAGAGATCATACTTTGTCAGCAGTTACAGAGCTTTGAGCAGGTAGGTGAAAAAAAAAAAAAATAAACCAAAATGCAGGTGCTCCTTTTCTCACAACCAAACCTCTTAGGATCCTCTCTCTGATCAAGTTGGCTTCTGATCACATGAGCATTCTATAAGCACATGTAACTCATTTCAATCTAAATTTCTTTCCAAGTCATTACCTTGTTCAGTTATTTTTTACTTATTTGCAAAACATCATTGATTTGCAAGACATTTGAAATGCTTCCACTTCACAGAATTTTTATAATACAATAACTTCATTGATTTTGTGATTCCTGTATCTTTCAAACCTGTTCCTATATTCCCTTTCTTATTTTCTCCAAAATGTCCTCCAAGTGTCAAACAACCAACATATTTACTGACCCATGGATAATGACAGAATAGAAATATAGAGAAACCCTCTTCGGTATATATTAGGGCAATCCTAATATAGTAAAATTTGGGGGCAGCTTTAAAAATAATTTATGAAAATAACTACACCAGAAATTTCTAAGACAAAATATTGGCTTATGTAACAAATGGCTAAAATGTACCTACTAATGCCATATATGGGACATAATCGAACCAAGCCTTTTCCTCTGCATTTAGGCCATCATCTCTTGGAGTCTGACTGGCATATCAAACTTCATATATCTAAAGTAAAAACTGCTAATGTCTCTGGCATACAACTGATCAGAATAAAATTGTACAGCCATGCCGCAGTCTGGCTGGGCACAATTCATTAGCCACTTGTCAAAAGAAACGAACTTTATTTTCAGAACCACACACGCCAAACAAAACAGCTCCTCAGGAAAACCTTCAGAGCCCAACTGCCACCACCGGCTTCCCACAAGCCTCTCAACCTCCCCCACTCCTCCTGCTCTTGAGGCTGATTGGCTGGGTCGCATGGGTGGAGCCAAAAAAAGTCCCCCAATGAGCAGCTCCATGGTCTGAAAAGGCGGGGAAACAGCCCAATGAGCATCACCGCAGAGGAGCCAATCTGTTGGCAGCTAGAAGTTGCTGGGGCCACTGTGAGCCAATCATCATCTGGCAGCTGGAAGTTTTCTGGCAGCTGGAAGTTTGCTGGGGCCCCTTCAGCTGTGGCTCTCAACACAGCCATCTTTAACTTTCCTCACTGAATACCCAACACCTTGGCAAACTATCAGGTCCACCTTCAAAATATTCAGTCTTTCTAGTTCTGTAGAATTCAATAGCTGATCAAAGACTTCAAAATTTCTAACCTGAATAATTAAAAGAGAATCTTAATTGGTGTCTATTCCCACACTTTCCTCACAATAGTTGATTTTTCCATCAAAAAATCATATGATACATTTACACACACACACACACACACACACACACACACACACACACACTAAAATGAATACATGACAATACCAAAATTGTTCTATGTGAAGAAATGGCATAAAATTTTTTCAAAAAATCTTTGTATTTCTTGTGTCATGTACAAAGAGATATGTTAAACAATGGATTAAAGGACAATCTTAAAAGTATGAGATTATGATCTACAGGGTAGAAAAAAATTTAGTTAGTCTCACTAAACTGTTGTGACTGGCATTGAGCCAGTGGCAGCCTCACATGTCACTGGGATTTTGGGTAAAATTTGTAGATTTTTAACCAGGAAAATAACCACTGCTGCCCCCTTTGCCCCACAAAGTCTCCACACTTTACTGATTATCCCTGCATCCTTTGTTCTTTACTTAATCCAATGTCCTGAGGATATTCATGGTCACAATCCCTGAATACAGGATCAATGCAAAAATAGACACTGTGTCTAGTTAATTCCTATTATTGATTTTCCTGTCAGCTGACCTACTTGTACCCAACCTGAGAGCCCCAGGCTGCATTTGTCTTCTTTACTTTGTATCTCTGGAATGAAGCATTACCCATGAACTAAATGGGCCCACAGAAATATTTCCTCCAGATTTGAGGGAATGATGAAATCTTTCCTGCAGTCACATCATATAGAGCTTTGTTAATCTTTCCTTTTCCCTGCTTCCAACTTTACTTGCATCCAATGTACAACAGATATTTTCAATTCCCTGATGTAAAATAATCAAACAAAAAACCTTCCCTAACTTGCCTCAGCTGTAGGATCATAACAGGCTGATATCCAGTGTCATTCATGATCAGGACCCTTTCTGCTTTCCCATGCTCATCTTCCTTCACTCAATTTCACATTTGTTTCTACAAGCCAAAAAAACCCACAAAAAACAAAAAACAAAAATACTTCTCCTGATTGTCTGGTAATACAATGCTTTTTATTGCAAAAAAAAAAAATATTCACATTGCTTCCCCATTATGATCCTGAATAACTGTGGAAGAAGGAGTCTGTTACATCTTTGCACATGCCTATTCTACTCTCTAGCCACCTCATCAGAACACCCCTGCAGGCACTATATATCTCTATACCCTGTGATACTGCACTGAGAATTTGTGTTTGGGGATGGGAGTGAAATTTCAAATACTTTTCCCCAAAAAGATAACTAGGTCAGACATGGTGGGTGGATGCTTATAATCCCTGGCCTCAGGGAGCTGAGGCAGAAGGACCATAAGTTCAAGGTCCACCTCAGCAAATCAGTGAGACCCAAATAGTTAAGTAGTTCCCCACAATAATTTAGCTGATTGCCTATTTTTCCTCCTTAATTTAAAATGTTACCTTCATCATAAAATAAGTGCTTGGATATATGAGCTCTGTTAGTGGGTATTATTTCCCATTGATCTATTTATTGGGTTTTGCATGTCAAATACCAATGGTTTTTATTATTACAGTCAGTAATAGTGTGTCTTCATACCTCATAGGCCATCTTATGGGGGAAAGAAAACAACTCTTGTTTTCCATGTTTAGTCATCAAACCATCCTGAAAAGAGAAGGTCCAGGGGTAAGAAATTCTTCTTCCAGCCCAGAGGGGACAACAGCCAGGAAGTCTTGAGGTTACACAATTCAAGTTCCCTGTTCCATGTGAAAGTCAAGTTGAGATGAAATTTACAAATTAAATCTACATAATTTTTAAACAAGACAAACAGAAAAAAAAAAAACCTGGTCTAACCAATTATGGTAGCTCATTTGGATGCCTCCAAAAAGTAACTTTATTTTGAGTTGCATTCAATCACACTGGATATGAGATGAAATTATGTTTGCCATCCACTTCTAATCAGAATGCTGGCAAGAACTGCAAAACACTCCCCTCACCACACACACACACACCTTGTTTTACACTGAGAGAAACTAAAGAAAATAAACAACAACATCCCATAGCCAATTGGGTGGCAGACCTGGGTCCCTCATGTCTTGCTATTCTGCCAAAGTGTCTGTCAGCAGTTTTGGATGAAGCTTTCA
The DNA here is from genome assembly GCF_047511675.1 of Marmota flaviventris. Classification (NCBI taxonomy): domain Eukaryota; kingdom Metazoa; phylum Chordata; class Mammalia; order Rodentia; family Sciuridae; genus Marmota; species Marmota flaviventris. Next base: position 44,826,661 of record NC_092501.1, read on the forward strand.
AAGTAACATTCAACAGCATGCCTAACCTCCCAAATATTTTGTAAATCTCTTCCAAGAATGATGCATTAAGGGAGAATAGTCTCTGTCACTTTTAGTGGCCTTAACTCCCTGTGTCCCATTTATATTATTTATGGTTGAAGTTGATATGGTATCCATGGCAATGCTCAAATATTGTGAATGCCCTGCAGACCTAGAGTTCTTCTTGCCCTCAGTTAAAGGCAGCAATAATATTTTGCACATGTACAAAGGATGGGGGTATTTACAACATTTTTGAAATTTTGTCATCTGCACAGCCAGAGCTTATGGGTTTATGTTCTGGGTATTAGAGTATTTTCTAGAAAACTGAAAATAAATACATTATAATATTTCAAAGCTCAATGTGTCACTACTGTTATCCTGGATCCTGTCATGCCTGCAGCAAAAATTTGACCAGAGGAGGGATTTTTTTCTTTTGAAGTTAAAGGTTCCTTTACATCATCCCATGGTGTCCTTTGCATCGGCAGGAATCCCACAGAACAGTTTTAATGTTAATAATAATAGAAGAAAACATCAACTGAATGCTCACTGTGGGCCAGGCATTGTGCTAAGAGCCTAACTTGTATTCTTTCATCTCATCCTCACTTTGACCCCTAGGAGACAGATTCTGCTAGCCATTATTCTCAGTAGGTCTGAGGAATTAGTAGCTTGTTTGCAATCAGAACCGTGAATGGTAGAACCAGGAATCAAACCTAAATCCCTGTAGCTCCAAAGCCTATGTTGGTAACCAGTTCAGAGACAACCAGTTGTAAATTCCTGAGGTAGCCAGTAATTTAGTCCCAACTGGTAGCAATATATTCACAGTGAAATATGGATGTATATTGATTCCACCGTCTAATTTGTTATACAGAAGTTACCCCATTTCGGCTTTAAGCAAGGGGTCCAATTGAAAGGATGTTAAATTGCATCCAGGAGGAGAAAACTCAACAAGAATTGGAGCAAGAACTGACCAGAGGAGCATCCTCTCAGGCCCCAGAGAAGATGCATGGCAGCAGCTGGGCATTGTAAAAGACCCCAGTGGTAATTCTGTTTTGGCATCATAAGTTATTAATTCAAGAGGAGGAATAGGAGAGGCCCGCTCAGGAGCACAAGATTACATGGCAGGGTTCACATGGTCACGGGGCATCCATCCAAGTTCTGGGCAGTGGCACTGAGGGCTTTGGTGGGTGTGGCCAGGCTCCTTCTCTGAGCAGGTGCACAAGCTGTTCTCCCATGGTTGCTATGGGTGTGATGGCCCCCATGCAGCTCCTGTGAACTGGATCCACCAGGTAACACTCCCAGTGTGAGGACACACCCAGACTAGATGGAGCAGATCAGTAAATGGACATTGACCTGAAGGAGTTGTAAACTAGAGAAGGAACTTCTTCAAACAAGACCAAGTTGGATGTTAAGAGGCTTTTTGGATTGGAGGGGGTGGGACAATCAAAGGAATTTGGCCAAGAACTTCACAAAGCTCAATCATCCAGTGACATTGCAGGATTGAGGGCAGGATTGCCTTGCAGAACCTAGCCTTCATCAGTGAACTTGACCTTCACTATGTATAAGTCTTAAAACAGAGGATTTAATCTTGGGTCCATAAACAGTCAGCAAACATTTATATTGTGTTTTGTTGAAATGCTTTACACTTTTCAATCATATTGAGGATATGGAGAATATTTAGATTAGCAATAGTTATGTTTACTATATTAGAAATAGAAACTAAAATTGTTTGAATGATTTTTCTCACAATTCACTTCAAAATAGGAACATTGAGTGAATTGTGATGAATACACTCCACCAAATTAGTTTCAACCTCCTGGGCCCTTGAAATTAGTCTTAGGGCTGGGCATGGTGGAGCCCACCTGTAATACCTGTAGCTCCAGAGGCTGAGGCAGGAGTTCAAAAATTCGAAGCCAGCTTCAGCAACCTGGAAGAGGCATAGTTCACTAAATAAAATATTTTTAAAAAACTGCTGGGAATGTAGTAAGCACACCTGGGTTCAATTCTAGTACCAAAAAAAGAAAATGTAAAAAGAATGAAATTAGTCCTAAGGAAAGAATCATTTTGTTATAGAATATGAAAAGGCATAATGAAGAATTTAAAATGAGTTGTAGGGCCAGAAATATGGCTCAGTAGGAGAGCACTTACCCAGCAAGAGCAAGGCCAATGGTTCAATCACCAGCCCAGGAAAAAATTAATAAAATAAATTTTATTTGCTTTGTTTATAATACTTGAGTCTGAAATGGGTTAAATATGATGACAAAGGTTAAAAAATATTATAAAAAGTTGCTTTTATTACACTATGAATTTTATCATACAAAAGTAACACAGTATATAATAATATTTATAACATATAACATGCAATGCTTATAAAATGCATCATACAAAAAACCACTCCAGGTGGTACATGCCTATAATCTTTGCTACTGGAGAGGCTGAGGCCAGAAGTTCACAAGTTGGAGGCCACCCTAAGCAACTCAGTGAGGCCTTGTCTCAAAATAAAAAATTAAAAAAGGATGGGGTTTAGCTCAGTGGTAAAGTGCCCCTGGGTTCAATCCCTAGTAGCAAATAAATAAATAAAATGTATCATACAGGCCTTGGGTTGTGACTCAAAGGTAGAGCTGCTGTCTCACATGCAGGGGCACTGGGTTCTATCCTCAGCACCACATAAATAAATAAAATAAAGGTATTGTGCTCATCTACAACTAAAAATAAAAAAGCCTTTAAAAATGTATCATACACTTTTTTACACTACAAAATACTTTAGAAATCTTAGAAAACTTTGTGTCATTTTGATGGCCTCATTTCCTTGATTTGCTGTTTGCGATCTTCAGCTTTCGTTTTTTCTATGTAACTTATCTATGTTGAAAGATTCTGGCTTTGTTTCACCAGAATAATTTTCTAACTTTTACATTGACTTTATTATGTCCTTGATTATTTAATAAAATAAAATTTCTCACTGAGGAGAGAGCTAAACTTCTTTGCAGTTCCTGTCAGTTTCTAGGTTTATTCTTAAATGTCCCCTTCAAAGAGGAAAAAAAGTGTTATTTCTCATGCACCCGTGGCTCTAAATTAAGTGTTCACACTGAACAGGTTTGGATTTTCACCTTCCTCAAGTCAGTCCTACAGGTGGAATGAAAGGCTTTGTGTGGTGGTGCATGCCTGTAATCCCAGCAGCTCCAGAGACTAAGGCCGAGGAGAATAGCAAATTCAAAGCCATTCTCAGCAATTTAGAAAGGCTGTAAGCAATTTAGTGAGACCCTGTCTCTAAGTAAAGTATATACATATATATATATATATATATATATATATATATATATATATATATATATATATATATATGACTGAGGATGTAGATTAGTTGGTTAAGTATCCCTGGGTTCAATCCCCAGTACCAACCAACAAACAAATTTTGTGGAATAAAACTATTGATAGCAGGGCTCTTCAAGAAAGCCTATTGAAAATCTCAAAAACTTTGTGACTCTACCTTATAAAAACAGGTGTCAGAAACATTAGGTCTCTTTGATATGATTACTTGATGAATTGCTTGTGAATAAATGAGGTTTTTTTTTTTTTTCAATGTTTCTTTCCACATTGAAGTCAAAAGAAGCATTGTCTATAGCACACCTTTCCACCTTATTTGGTTTTGATTTCATGGAAGCTATTTTACAATTCTGCAAAATATAGATAGCTAATAGCAAGGCAAAATATCCCTCACATCTACACAGTTACATTCCACTGTGGCAGCCAGGTTCAGCTAACTTCCTTTCCATCTGTTGAAGAAGCTTATTTGAGCTCTATGTGTGCTTCTGCTTTGACTTTCCTTTGCTTGATATAAGTCTGTGCTTTCTGACTTCTCCTTTGAGTCAGTTATAATCTGCCTAGTCTCCTCATTGATTTAGTGAAAATCCCTAGCAAGTGTTTATTTTATTCTGTTTGAAGTTCATGATTTGACCTTTTAAAAATATATGTTTTCAAACAATGCACAGGGTAAATGTTCATTACAAACAATGCAAACCTTAGGCTTTAGAGTTTAATTCTTGCCTTTAGTCCCAGCAGTTTGGGAGGCTGAGAATTTGTGTTCGAAGCTAGCCTCAGCAACTGTGAGACCCTAAGGAAGTCAGAGAGACCCTGTCTCTAAATAAAATACAAAATAAGACTGGGGATGTGGCTCAGCGGCCAGGTGCCCCTGAGTTCAATCTTGGATATCAAAAATAAAAGAATTGAACACACTTGTGTAACCAGCATCCAGGTCAAAAGACAGAACAATATCAGGGACTCCCTGGTTTTTCTCACAATCACAACCCTCCCCCAGCCCACAAAAGAATTTGACACTGAGTTCTCAAACTTGGATTAATCTTGCCTCAAAGTGAATCACAACATTTTTGTGAAAGTTCCTCTCACTGATTATATTTTCATCCACATGTTTGCATACAGTGGTAAAATATTCACTACAACATCTGATGTCAATTGATATTTGGGTAGTTCCATTTAGGACTATTATGATAGAGCATTTATAAACATTCCTATTGGTATATTTTCACAATAATGCAATTTCTACAGTGGAATTGCTAAGTCACATTTATTTCTCCTTTTGTCTAAAACATGAATTCACTCTGATAATCTTTGATCTAATCTAACATAACAAGGTTCCTTTACCCTCTCCCTTTCTTTATTTGTAGTTCATTTCATCCACAGTGAGAAAACTAGATCCCACTATATATAGCATGTTTATTATTTGCTCAATACTAGAAACCTGTAAAATAATTTCAGAATTGCTAACCTGTATTCCCTAGCTGTGTCGCTGAGAGGGCCTGGGATCGATGGCACTCCAGTAGCAATGAGCACAAACAGAACCTCAAGAAAGGGAAGCAGAGGCCAGATGCAGTGGTGCACACCTGTAATCCCAGCAGCTCAGGAGGCAGAGGCAGGAGGATCACAAGTTTGAGGCCAACCTGGGAAACACAGTGAGACCCTGCTCAAAATAAAATTTAAATATCTGAGGGGTATAGCTCAATGGTAGAGGACTTGCCTGGCATGTGCAAAGCCATGGGTTCCATCCCAAGCACTACAAAACTAAATGAATGAATATATAAGGAATTGTTGAATGTGTTACTGCTGAGGGCTGCTGGGTTCATTGTCTCTGTTCAGCAAAGAATTGAATAACAGGACACAGAGACAGCAAGCAAGAAGTAGGCTTATTGTACAACCAACGGAGTTACAGCCATAGGCTTCTCTGAAGAGAAGGGGCCCCAGAGCTGGGAACTCAATGGATGAGTTTTGTCTTGTTCTTTTTATAATCTTTGGAATTTCCTCCTTTCCTTATCTCCTCTCCTGTCCATGTGCTCCTCACTATTATTGATTGGTGCCCCACTCTGTCAATGCATCTGTTTTAGTTTTTTCTATCGCAACCCCTATTAGAAGCATGAATGCAAAAGTGCTTGTTTGATTGGGTCCTCCACTTGTGTCCTCCATGAGTACTTTCATCATGCAGGAAGTTTTCCTCATCAGAAGACCCTCTCCCTGCTTATTTTTTCTGGCCCCACTCCTGACCTCCTCACTCGCCATCTTGCCCTGACTGCCTAAGCTCTTCTACATCTAGAAAACCACCCTTTGGAAACACAGTGTTCATGAATAGTGAGCCAGGAATCAGCAATGAATGAAAGGGTTAGTAGGTAAAAATATGATGATAAGATATTTACATAGTATTAAAGCATCTCCCATGAGATATTTATTACAAAAGGAAACTTTTACAGTAGAGAGATCATGCAGCCATCACCTTTATCAAACCTCTTCCTTCCCCCCATTAATGGGCATTGAGCCCAGGGGAGCTGGCCATACCACTGAGCTACATCCCAGCCTTTGATGGGATGCACTGAGAAACACTCTACACAACTTCACAGGAGCTTAACACAAAGTCAGAATGGCTGAATCGTGGCATTTGAGCTGTTGTTACTTTTACAATATTTATTAACACTACACCTTGTTGCTCACCCTGCATTTCACTTCTCCCTGTACCAAGCAGACTCTCCTCTCCTCTCCTCTTATATCTTTTCCCACCTGGCATGAGTCTGGGACTGCATACTAAAAAGATGGTAGAATAAAAACAAAATATAAACAACCAAAAAGCTTCCTAAACCTCAACTTTCCAAGTTCTCTCCCTCCTTTCCCCACCCTGCCCAGGATGTCCTGGTTCTCTTCTCTGGCTATAGCTTGCTGTGTCTCAGCTAGCAGCCTCCTAGGCAAAGTGCAGGCTGCCTCGTAGGGCATGACTGAGCATTCTCCTGGCTGGGTCTCACTGGTGGATCTGCAAATCCTTCCTGGTGCCAAAAGCCAAACACAAGGATGCATCCTGTGGTTCAGGCACTCCCAGCCAGGAGGCTTTCCATTTGGGCAGTCTCTCACCCCATGCCTGTGCTCAGAGAGGGCAACCGGCAGCTTCCCGTTTCCCTTGGACCCTGGATTTGGGCATGAGCAATGGTAGCAAGCCCCAGAGCAGGCTGCAAACCTGAGTACACACCTTGGGCATTGGTACAACCTAGCACCATGGGGGCAAATCCCCATACCTCTAAATAGTCTCTGTGTACCTTGGGCCACCTCCTTGATCCTCCCAGACTCACCTTGCATTCAGCGTGGGTATCACCTGTAGGGTAAGGGAACATTAAAGAAAAGAGAGACTGGAGGCTCCTGCACAAGGGTGCCTCATTAGCTCAGGCCAACAGTGTTCTTTCCTGTCAGCAGGAGGCTTATGGCTAGAGACCCCCAAATACCCCAGTAGCTTCATTCTCACCTGGTTCACCCTCCACATTCCCTCATTATCTAAGATTTTCCTGGGACCTGAGAGTTAAGAGGCTCCATAATGCTGAAGATGTGGATTTTGCAGGCAGACCTAAGTGCCCTCCAACCTGGAAGCTGTGACTCTCTGACTTTAGATTAAATATATTCATACATTTTCCTTTAAAAATGGGGATGAAAATACTTCCCTGGTACAAAGATTAAATGAGATAAGGCATGTAGAGTCCAAAACACCACTGAGATTAGAGAAGGCATCCAGCAAATGACAGAACAACAATAAATGATAGTACTTGCTGGCCACCAGTGTGCTTTGTGGCCTGGCACCTGGTGGGTATATTCACTTAGTTACTTTCACTGATGCCATTATTCCCAATTTTGAATTTGATGGCTCATTTTTAGAGAGAGAATGTTCAACTTTAGGAAACTGGGCCCTTACTGTCTTCTTGCCCAGAAATATCCCATATACATTGGGCTGGTTTCTTTAAGTGTGAAACACACAGTTGCCATAAATTCAGGCAGTTTATGGAATCATTCAAGTAGTTCTGGTCATACCATATTTTCTAGGTAAGCAAATCTTCTACTAAGAGCAATAATTTGTCTCCTTCCCAATACTGCCTCTTTTGATTTGTCCTTTATTGCATTGAACTGCCCTTGAGTACTTGATTAATTAATTAATTCAATGTCAGCATCTCTACATTTTCCTGGTGTAAGAAAGAACAAATGCCATGAAAGGAGGCATATGTCTGTATTCCCACAGCTGGGGAGGCTGAGGCAAGAGGATTGAGAGTTCAAAGCCAGGCTCAGCAATTTAGAGAGGTCCTAAACAACTTCGCAAGACCCTGTCTCTAAATATAAAAAAGACTAGGGATGTTGTTCATGCAGCTCAGGGGTTAAGAGCACCTGGGTTCAATCCTCTGAAAAAAAGATTAAAAAAAAGTAACACAGCTGTTTTTTATCCTCTATGCATGTGTCAACTGTTTGATTAATAAAGAAGAAATTTTCCATGGATATTTCCCTTAACTTATACTTTAGAGTTTATCATTATTGTTAAGTCATCAATGGCTGTTTAATTTCAATAGTTAAGTATTTATTGAAATGACACCATTATTTTTATTTTTGATTCTTTAACTATGAGACAGGAATGGTGGCCTGAAAATTTTTCAGAATACCATTTGGGAATGAATAGTCAGCAACAATTTAATTTATTTTCAATTCTCAGTTAAATGACTTGGCTGACTTGGGAGGCTGAGACAGGAGGATCACAAGTTCAAGGTCAGCCAGGAAACTTAACCAGGCTCAAAGCAACACAGTGAGACACTAAAAAAAAAATAAATAAATAAAAGTCTAGGGATGTGGGGATGTGGCTCATTGGTAAATTACCCCTGTGTTAAATCCCTAATACAAAAAGAAAGAAGGAAACAAAATTAGCAACTAAAGGATAGCCTATAAATTAGAGCAGGAGGATATTTAGATGTTTATTTCAGGAAAAAACTTTAAGTTAGAAATATTTTTTAAATACATTTCAAAAACCACAGAAATATTATAAATGAAAAAGAGATTACATCTTTAATAACCTTTAAAACTACTTGAAGAAAATAATGGAAATCATTTTTATGATTTTGAAGTGTGGAATTATATGCAAATTGTAAACTCTAGAAGTCACAAAAAAAAAAAAAGAGAGAAATTTGGCTACCTAATATCTAAACTTCCTGAGCAAAGACACCAAAAAGATAGTTAAAGGGAGGTCTGGGGAAAACATTGCCAGCACCAATAAAAGGCATTTACATTAATCATCACAATATACAAAGAAAAGGGGGGAAAAAAAAGGAAAATTATTTGAGTAGCAAATGCAACCCAATCTCACTTCTAAATAGCAGCAACTAAATAAAACCGACAAGAAGATACCATTTTGAAGCATAGGATGGTTTTATTTTAAAAAATTAGGTGTTGGGGATCAGCCCTGGACACCTGGGTCTGTGACCTCAGTTCCTGCCACTCCAGAAGAATTTTATGTAAAGGATACCTCCTCCTCACTATTCCAACCAGACAGTGATGTCAGAGTTGGGTGCGCACTGGCTCATCTGTGGTTTAGTGAGATTTGGGGGCAGTGTTTGCCTTTTGGATGAAACATAAAGGTTCTCTCATTCTGTGATTGCCAGGCCAGGAATCTAGTCTTTCCAGAATACACGATAATGGGGACTAGGAATGTGGTTCAGTGGTTGAGCACTTACCTAGCACATTCAGGTCCTGGGTTCAATCCCCAGCATAGAGGGGGGGGGGGGGAGAGAGAGAGAGAGAGAGAGAGAGAGAGAGAGAGAGAGAGAAATAGAGGAAGAAAAAAAAGAAAAGAAACGTGGTATTTACAGACGCCCTCCCTCTCTAACGCCTGCACTACTTCTAGTGCGCTGACCTCCAGTGGAAGGGAGCAAGAAGGTCTCAAAACGAGTCCTCCATCAAAGCCCACTACCTCCCAAACCACAAGTGGTAAAACCCCCAAGAAGCACTTGGCTAAAAAAATCGCTTGAAATGAGCGCCCTCTAGTGTAGTTACAGGGCTAGTATTGTGGGCTCTGACATCTAGTTTGTCCACTAAATTTCAGATTTATTAACTCTTCTTCCAGAGTCTGGTGTGAGAAACTGCTCCGATTTAAAAACAGATTTGTGCTTCCAGAGGGCAGCTATTCCGCTTGGTGGGAGGCAAATGAAAACTGTCTGGTTGGCTTTTTAGAAGACACAAATAAGATCTGTGCTATCCATGCCAAATGTGCAGTAGTTATGCCAAATGACCTCCAAATAGCACTCTGACACCTTGAGAACTTATGTAAGAACCTACTCTGGGGCAGGATATATGGGTAGCTGTGTGAAAGCCTCCCATGCATGAGACCCTGGGTTTGATTCACAGCAACTCAAAAAATAAAAAATAAAAAAAAAAAATAAAACCAGTATTTTTTAGGTCTGAAGTTAAACATCCCCTCTGTCCCCAAGGTGTCAAAAGGTGCCTCAGGGAATTATTATAAGTAGAAAACTAGGGGAGAGTAATCAGGAATTGGCAGCTTTTCCATTTTTATTTGTGTGTGATTTTTTATATAAATGTTAAATATGCAAAGCATTAATGCAGATCAAAATTTTAAATGAACAAATTCTGGCAATTCAGCTGTATGATGATTATAAAGGTCTGCTATTATTTTTCTTTTTTTGGACCATGGCAGTATTTTGATTGTTTATAAACTAAGTTAACTTCTTACTGACAGCCACTAAATGTAGTTTGTAGAATTGTGATCATGCAGTGGATTTCACTCACTATGCCTTTCTGAGTTGTCCCACATGTAGTGCAGGTTTTTAATACTGTCCATCTTCTGTGCTGTTTTTATAAATTTGCTATTAAAATATAGGAAGCCAGGCACTGTGACACATGCTGGTAATCTCAAGTATTCCAGAGGTTGGGGCAAGGGATTACAAGTTCAGGGGCAGACAACTCTGCAACTTAGTGAGCCCCTGTCTCAAAATAAAAACTTAAAAAGGCCTGGGGATATAGCTCAGTGGTAGAATTTCTCTGGGTTTAATCCCCAGTACTTAATAAATGAATACATGCAACTGTTAAAAAGATGTATGTTCATGAAGCAGGTTTTATATTGGGGGGATAAAAAGAAACAAGAATAGGGCACTGTCTGCATAAATAATGGTATGTCCATCCACAGGATCCTTTGTAGCTCCTACATCGAATAAAGTAGATTTATGTGTACTCACTTTCATAAACTTTTTTCAAATTTTTGATGATCTTCCAAGAATTGATGCTAGGACACAGGTAGACATGAATGTGAAAGCAAACTATTATTAGTTGATACCCTGTTTCTATATTTTTTCTCCATATATACTGGAAACACAGGCAATATGTAGAGAAGAAATAGGAGAGTCCACCACGCTATGGAAACAGAACTGGAATTATTTGGCAGAGGAAATTAGTGACAGGGAGGAGTTTGATGTTTTGCATTTTATACTTTATTACTTTGTGCTCTAACATAACAAGAAATTAAAGTGTGTGTGTGTGTGTTTGTGTGTGTGTGTGTTTTGAATCTTAAATTCACAATATTAGACAACCAATCCCTATCTTTGGTCTATAAGAATTTTTGTGGATTTAAGTGTTCTTTGATAATTTCCCACTGAGCTAAACTACTGTGGAATGTCCAACCAAGTATGAGAAATTCATGGCAACTGACTAGGGACTGAAACCTCCAAAAACATAAACTAATACTGGTAAGGTGGACAACACCTAGTATTCCAACAACTCTGGAGGATTAGGAAGGAGGGTCACAAATTCAAAACCACCTAAGAAATTCTGTGCAACCAAAGATAAAGAGGGTCGGCAAACTATCTAAGTGGAGAAGACCCCTGGATTCAACACTTAGGCCAAAAAAAATAGAATAAGCATTATCACAGCTATTAGCTGTTGTAGGGGGAAAATTAACACAGCTAACTTGATAACTTTATGTGGCTAACTTGATAACTTTATGTGAACATTCTTATCTGGGGATTCAGTGTTCTGTAAGAAAAGATAACATTTTCCTATGGAAACATCTAGAAGCAGAATTGCTAGGCATCTTCCACTTCAATCAACATTCCGACTGACTGTCCAAATAAGACATTCCCCCTGTTAGAGTTGCTATTTATCCACCTATTCTCAGTCTCATTATATGAAGGAAAATATTTACAAAATAAAGGTTTGTATGCTACATGCCTTTGAAATGCATGCAAAACACGTTTTATTTTGTCATTTAATATCATTTCAGAATTTCACACTTAAATAAATGTGAGATACACGACAAACATAGCATCTGAAACTCTTCACAATGGTTCCAAGACGGTGGGCAAAGGACAACCATAAATGCAAGATTTCTTCACTACTCCTGGTGTTGCTTAAATGACAAGAGCGAGTATAGCCTCTTTAGTAATCAAACATAGTGATAGCAAAATGAAAAGGACTGACAAAAAATTCTCTATCCTTGGCCTGCTTCTACACAAAACACCCCAGGAGTCAACAGGATATTCAGGAAGAGCATTTCCAGCTGCATGTGTGAATCCTGCCCCCTAGTGCTATGACGGATGTAGCATGCAGAGCTGGGTCCATAGGAGCTGTTGGAGAGACAGGAAACTCTGTGGTGGAAGACTTCAAGGTGTTGTATGTCCTAGAGTCCCAAATTGCGAACCTGGTTCCAAGTGAAAAGTTCCATGATACCGCTGTCTTCGAAGTTTCTCTCAAAAACTCAGAACAACAATATCCAAAGTCTCCCCAGTCCACCCTCAGATATCATTGACCTGCATGCCCAGGTGACTGTCAGAACACTCTGCATTCACAAACAGGGGCTCCCATCTCAGTGCAGGAGCCTCCAGGAGTTCTTGAAGTTGCAGTAGCTGAAACTATGGTTTCAATACAAGTTCTGCTTTCAGTGGGGACCTGGGCTGCTCTCTAGCAACTTGCTGTCCATGTAACACAAAAGGTAGCCCATGTAGGAGGATGGTGGTATCCAACTCAATTATGGTCCGAGAAAGATTCTGCCAAGAATGTGAATTGGAAATCGAATGACACAGCAACAGGCACATGCCTACACCGCAGGCACATTCACTGTGAGCACAGTGGGAGAGTTGAGGGCTGGGGGAGATTTTTAAAGGCAAAGGTAAAAAGAACTACAACACATATTTCCAAATAATAAGTCTTGGCAACTGTAGTATAGAACAAGAGAGATGTAAGTTCAAAGTTAAACAGACAGTTTCTGGACACACATCGCTGCAGAAGTCTGTTCTAAAAGGCTGAACTCCAGCAGACTCTTGTAAATTTTTGTCAAGCAATCCTGGCTGAGATGTCTTCCTTCATAAAGTCCTGGCTTGGTTTTTGTGGGTTTGTTGGTGATGGTGAACACACATGAAAATCCATTGTGATACCAATGACACTGTCAAATTTCAGAGAGTCCAGCCTGTCCTGGCAGACTATAATATCCTGAAGATGCTACTCTACTTCAGGGAGGAGAGCATCAGCCTGCAGACCCTGCCATACAAAGGCACTGTAGAGGACCTTATATCCAAGGTGGAGATAATTTATGAGACAGGCTGTGCAAGGTGGATCTACCTAAGCACACATTGGTTTGAATCTGGCAAGTGCTGTCTTTGTGCCTGTTGCTGTGGCAGTGGCTGCCTGAGTCCAGCTTTCTCCAAAGCACTAGGAGAGGCACAGTCAGGGATCTATGACTAGTGGGTACTGCTACCCCTCCAGAAGACACTGAAAGTTCAGGAAGCTGTGAGGAAGGGATGTTAGGTGGGATTAAGGGGGATGTATGAAGGACTGGGGGAGTTGTTTTTTGTTTTTATTTTTTTTTAAATTTTCTAGGGCATTTGTGATTTTTTTGAGGTTTTTTTTTTTGTTTTTTTTTTTGTTGTTGTTGTTGTTGTTGTTGTTTTCAAGAAAATTTCCTACACTGAGAATCTTTATGTGCACATTCAAGAGACTCTTAGCTCTGACCCTGAGAACATGACTACAGGATGACTTCTGACTATAGGTCCCTAAAACTCAATGCCAAGGACTTCAGTTAAAATTTCAGCCAAGTCATCAAATGTTTCATGCCTCTGCTCTGTTGTGGACATTAGAATTGGATCTTTATCTGGCAGTTTCTCTTGGTAACTCTGTGGCTGTTGAAGCTGTGGATTATAAGAAACCCAGGCACTCTCCTGCAGTCCTCCACACAGATCCAAGAGGTCCATGTCCTGCTGCTGCTGCATCATTGCCTGCACACTATTGTCACAGGGCAAAGGCAAGCCATCAAATATTTCATACCCTTCACCCCGGACCTGATGGTTTGGGGACCTGTGCTGCTCTCTAGCAACTTGCTGTCCATCTATTGCAATAGGCTCTGGAAGAACACTCAACACCATTTGTGGAGTAGATGTGCACTCAATCTGAGACCTTGAGTCCTCTCCATTCTTTTGAAAATCTGCATCCTGCTCTTGAGGAAAGGAGAGCAACTGCTGCCCCAAGACATTGTGCTTCTCAGACAATAGAAGTGGGTCCTGAACAGGCAGCTTCTCTTGATAACTCTGGGGCTGTTGCAGCTGTAGATTATAATATCCCCAGTCACTCTGCTGCTGTGGTCCCCACAGATCAAAGAGGTCCATGTCCTGCTGCTGCTGCATCTTTCCCTGTGCACTACTGACACAGGGCAAAGGCAAGCCATCAAATAGTTCATAGCCCTCACCCCAGACCTGCTGCTTTGGGGAACTGGGCTGCTCTCTAGCAACTTGCTGTCCATCTAACACAAAAGAGTCACAGGAGCCATTCTCTTCACGGGGGAGTCCCCATGTCTCCACAGGAAAGGAGCCAGCTTTTCCCTGTGGAGCCTGCTGGAGGCAATAAGGCTGTGCAGTGGCGCTGTTGTCATATAGCATCTGGGCCTCCTGGTGACCTAAAACAGGATGATGCCCTTGGACAGGGAACTCATGTCTTCTCCTGGTGACAACTGCAAAAAAAAAAAAAAAAAAAAAAAAAAAAGGAGGGGATGACTAAAAGAAGAACATCTTCCATTGTATAAGAATAAAAGGAACACATTTTCAGCTGATATGCATTGCTTAACAGTGTCTGATAAGAAGGATGGGTGAAGTGGGTTTTCTTTTGTGAGAGGTATTTTTTTATATGAAATGGAGTCCCACTGTAAAAGGGAGTTTTTCTGCTCAAGGCACATATAGTTTAACCCATAACATAATGAAATCTTAACTCCATTCCCATCATAGAGAGCTTTCTCAATCATTCATTTTCCCTGCTTCCAACTTCACCTTCATGCAGTATACACCAGACATTTTCAATTCCTTAATGGAAAACAAACAAATGAAAAAAAACCTTCACTAACTTGCCTTAGCTGAATGATCACAACAGATTGATACCCAGAGTCAGTTAGGATAAGGACCCTTCCTGTTTTCCAGCCTCACATTCCTCCACTCACTTGCACAATCATTTATGCATGACAAAATAAAAAGTTAAAAAATAAATAAGTAAAAGCAACTGCTCCTGATTCTCTGTATGCACAATGCTTGATGTATATTTTTGAAAATTTGATCATATTGCCTTTTCTCCATTATGGCCTTGAAAAAGTGTGGAACAAGGGGCTTGCTCCATCTTGGCACATGCCCATTCTACTCTGTAGCCATCACTCTAGAACACCCCTATAGGTACTCTTTATCTCTGTATCCTGTGATACAGCATTGAGAATTTCTGTTGAGTTATGGGAGCAAAGTTTAAATTATTTTCTCCCAGAAGATTACTAGGTCAGCCATGGAGGGTGAATGCCTGTAATACCTGCAACTCTGGAAGCTGAGGCAGAAGGGTCACAATTTCTAGACCATCATAGGTAACTTAGTGACACCCTGTGTCAAGATAAAAAGTATGGGTTAGAAATGTAGGTCAACAAAAGAGAGCTTGCCTACCAAGTACAATGCCCTAAGTTTAACACCCAGATTCATGAAGAAGAAGAAGAAGAAGAAGAAGAAGAAGAAGAAGAAGAAGAAGAAGAAGACAATTTCTCAAAACATATAAAATTTAACAAACACATGAGGAAAAGCTATATAAACCAGGACACGATTAGCAGAAACACTGACATTTAAAAAGAAAACAGAACCTAACTGAGCAATATGTAATAAGAAGGAATTCTAAACTCATTTTCTGAGGTCAGAATTACACAGATTTCAGAGGCCAAGACAGTATAAGAAAACTATAGATAAACAAATTCTAACAAATGTTGTGAAAAAAATATTTAACAAATTCTAACAAAGTGAATTCAATAATGCATTTTAAAAATGATAGGAATAAGAATAAAACCAGAGAAGAGTGTATTTATCTAATGTCCACAAGGTGTTGGTTTTGATCCACAATAGCACACACACACACACACACACACACATGAAAAACAAATAAAAACATCCTACATCATGATCAAATTGGTTTTATTCCTGAAATACAAGATAATTCAACATGTGGAAAGTCAATGCAATCTACTACATTCATGGAAGGAAGAACAGAAACCACATGATCATTTCAGTTGATGCCAGGGGGTGGGGAACACTTGACAAAGTTCAACACTTACTCATGACAGAAACAATTAAGAAACCAAGAATAGAAGGCATCAGTCTCAACATCATAAAAACTATATAAGAAAAGCCCACAGCTGACACCAAACTTAACAGTAAGAGACTGGAAGCCTCTCCTCTAAGATCAGGAAGGAACCAAGGATGCTCAGTCGTGCCACTTCTATTCAACAGAGTACTAGGAGCTCTATGAGCAAGTAGGCCAGAAAAAGAATTAACAAACCTCCAAATTAGAAAGAAGAGGTAATGTTCACAGATGACAGAAAAAACAGCCTAAATGTTACTCACAAAACTTTCAGAGATGACTTCAAAATTCATCAAATTATAGGATAAAAATAACTTATGTTCCTATGTGCTACAAATGAACAGTCCAAAAAAGAATTGAAGAAATAAATCTTATTACATAAGCAACAAAAAGAATGACATAGTGGGTGGGGTTGTGGCTCAGAGGTAGAGCACTTGCCTAACACATACAAGGCCCAGGTTTGACGCTCAGCACCACATAAAAATAAATAAATATATCAAAGGTATTGTGGACAGCCACAACTAACAAATAAATATTGCAAAAGAATAAAATAAGTGAAAAACTTACCAGAGAAGCAAAAGACTCAATTTTTCAAAACCTCAGAACATAATGGAAAGAACTGGAATGAAAAACAAATAAGTAAACGGTGTTGTGGGGTGCCACATTGAATGACCACACCTTCCAGTCCTGATGCACCACAGGGATGTGAAAGATCACTGTAGTCTGGCACAGTGGTGCCATGACTTGTGTCTCAGTCTTTTCCCCTGCTCAGAGAGCAAGGAGGTCCTTTTTGTGAGGTGTGCCCGTAGGTGGGAACTAACCTGTTCCCTTGTAGTCCTGCCCCTTCTGGCCTTTTTTGAATAGAAGTTTCTAAGAACAAGAGTCCCCCCCCCCCCAAATAAAAGCTCACTTCTGTACATGTTCCCTCTCTTGTCACCCTCTTGTGGATTTATCATGCTGTGCCTTTTGGGAACCTCAGGAAAAGCCAGGGAAGCTGTCCTGAAGCTTGTGTAAAGGTAAATTGTGTCTGTGTTTTATTTTGTGTCCCTGCAAATTCACATGAGTGATCTTAGTTCAGCTGCCCACACTGGTCAGGGGCAGCAAGGTATCTAATGTTCAAGAGTTGAAAGACTTCATATTGATAATATTTCCATATAACCCACACTTCTGTACAGATTCAATGCATTCTTATTAAAATCTCAATGGTATATTTTTATATATAGGAAAAAACAACTTAAAATTCATATGAATTCTCAAGAGATTCTGAATTGCCCAAGAAATCCAAAGATGGAAGAATTAAGAGATCTCACAAATTCTAAATTCAACACTTCACAATTCTACAGTAAAAACTATGGTACTGACATGAAGAGCAACAGACAGAACATTGAAACACAAAAGTCAGCCAGGGAGAAACCCATGTGTATATGGAAAGATGGTCTTCGACAAGGGTGTCCAACTCCACAGTGGGGAAAGGACAGGATCTTAAATATTTATTATAAATAAAATTGATGTTCATATTCAAAGAATGAAGTGAGATTCTTATTTCACACCATATGTATAAAACAACATGAAATACACAAAGACTTAAATGAAGGCCTGAAGCTATAAAAATCCTAAAAGAAATGATACAAGTGACATGAAATGTGTTTATGGCCTCTTGGATTGACATTAAAACCATAGGCAACAAAGGAAAAGAAGACAAATATGACCACATGATACATGAAAAAGTAGCGCTAAGGATGTTGCCCAGTGGTAAGTATGTGCTTAGCATGTATAAGGCCTGGGTTTAAGCTCCCATAAATACACACACACAAACACATACATACACGCACACACTACTGATTCTGTTTCCCTGGTTGAACTGTCATTTATACATATTTTGTTCCCACTTTGAGGAAAAAGTTTTTGGGTTAGACACAGGATAATTATACAACCTTATGTGGAAGTATCACTTTGCTACTGTTCTTATTTGAAGAATTTGTACTCATTTGAAGTATGGCTTCAGAAAATTTGCATGGGTGCCAGGTTGGCATGCCTATCACTCCTTTGGTTTAAAACAATGATTATTCTGAATTCTACTGAGAAATAATTTCAGTTGCCTATGCTGCCATAAGGTAAACAATGTGTAATTTTTATACAACTTATAAGTTTAAGATATTTAAGATAACAGATAATATTAGACAGTATGTTGGGGGATGACTAATGTAATCTAGGAGCTAAACACAATTAGCTACATTAGCCCTTACTGAGTGTGTCACACTTGTCTGTGTATGGACCATGTCTGTTAGTTCCAGGAGGAAAAAAAAAAAGATTAAACTAAAAGAAACCACATTTTTGAATAAAGAAATGATACTTTATCTGTACTCACAGAATTTTAACGAGATGACAAAATACTAAGAGAGCCATGACCTCTACCATCCCTACAAATGAGATCATAAAAGGTGAGGGGAAAATGAGGACCTAGACTGGGTGCCTCATTCAGGGAGCAGAAATTAACCTAATAAGGGTAAACATATCTGAAGCAAAAGGATGCTCAAACTTCTGCCCAGGAACATCTTGGTATTACATTGGCTGTATATTACATTTCCTCTGGTGTCGTAAATGATAATTTTTTATTTTAGTTGCCTAGATCCTGTTTCTTCTACATAATGCTAGTGTGTTTTACTGATTTTGATTTTTGATATCTACTAGGAAGGTAAATTTATGTGAATCTGCCATAAGCTTAAATGTGTTCTAGAAATTTGAGCCCAAACTATTTATAAAGTCTTTTCTATTCTTCCAAAGAAGTAGAAGATTATTTTTGTACTTAAGAGACTGCCATAGTTTGGAAGTGAGAGTCCCCCAAAGGCTGAGATGCTTAAGGATTTGTCCCCAGCATGCTGCTCATGGGAAATGATGAATGTTCAGAAGTAGGGCCTAGAGGAAAGTTGTTGGGTCATTGGGGGTATGCTCTCAAAGTCAAGTGATTTTGGGTTTTATTTTATTCATTTATTTATATGCGGTACTGAGAATCCAACCAGTGCCTCTTGCACATGTGCTAGGCAAGCACTACCACTGATCCACAACCCAGGACTAAGGTGAGCAGTTTTTTTTTTTTTCAACACATGCTCTCACCATGAAGTGCAGCCTTCCTCCAGGCCCAAAAGCAGTGTGCTAAATTGACATTGGAGTGAAATATCCAAAATGGAGCCAAAGGAACCATTCATCTTTACAACTTGATTATATCAGTTATTTGCTATACTGACAGAAAGCTGACAGACAGAAGAATGAAAACTAATAACCCTGATTGAATAATTGAACCATGTTCTCTCTTATAAGGGTAAAATGTTCTTTGCATATCTTCATTGGACCAGCCTGGCCAGGATATGTCTTTTAAGAATAGTTGACTTTAGAGCTTTGAATTCAATTTAGTCTTGTGACTTTCATCAAACAATGAAATATAAGTAGATTGAAATGTGTGTAATAATGAGAAAGATTTATCACCTCTTAGATATATTTCTTTTCTTTTTTAATTTACAAAAGACAATTTTATTTTATGTATGAATCTAATGTAATGTTTGGAGTTATTTATTACCATGACACTATTTAGACAAAGATGACTCATCTACAAAACTTCTGTTGTATTTTAAAACCATATCATACAATTGAGTCTTTGAAAATATTTATTGAATTTTCAGAAATAAATGTATTAAAATTGCATCTGAATATCCTTTTGTCAATCAAAATATATTTTTTGTAAAACTTAGAGGAAAACCCATTTCCTAATTGAAAAGTTTCAAGAGGCTTCTTCTCTTTTCAGTCACAAAAATGAAGAGATTAGAACCTAAGATCCACACCACATCCAGGATCATGGAAAGACATTTGCTCTGGTGCTTACATGAAATGCAGAAACTGAATTAGGGTTGTGAAATAAAACATGTGGAAGTCATTGGTTTTGCTTAGGCTCCAAAATAGAATAAACAGACCAAATCAACATGGAGTACCATCCCAGTAGCTTAGTGCAATGGATCTCAAATAGTTCTAAAGGCCATGTGCTGCAGGTTGGGTTCCCAGGCTGTGGTACCACTGGGAGGTGGGAGAAACATCAGGAGACAACTTCAGGTAGAAACACATTGGAGGGCACTAGGTCTTTGGGATTATGTACTTGAAGAGGATGTTGGGATCCTGACCTTTCTTCTCTGGTCTCTTTTTGCTTCCTGGCTACCATGATGTGAGAAGTTTTGCTCAACCACATGATTCCCACCATGATGTTCAGCTTTACCACAGGGCCAAAGGGACAAGACCCAGGGATCATGGACTGAAACCTCTGGAACTCCTTTGAAGTTGCTTAACTCAGGTATTTTGTCACAGCAATGGGAAGCTAACATTGAGTTTTGGTTCATGTGGAAACTTTTAAATCACTTAAAAATTAGCTGTAAACAACTAAATTGTCTCTATACATCACTTCTGTTTTCCATCAGTGCTACATAATTATGTTATTGCCCACAGTTCTTCAAATCTGTTCTGATTCTGAAGGCTACCTGATTTACAAGTCATTTTGTTAGTTTCTTAAATAAACTCATTTTGAATTAATCTCATCTAAGATGTTCTTCCAGCTTATTCAGGCATCCATTTAGGGACAGGGCAATGACACTTGGAATTTTAATTCATGAAGAAGAGGAGGGCAGGGACTCACAATCCAAAGTCAACAATAATGAACTAGAGTGCTCCTGCACACACACCAAGTGAGCAGTGGCAGACCCTGCTCATTAGCGAGGCTTCACTAAAGCCAACTCAAAAACACTGTGCAGCATCTGTGTCTTTTCTGAAAACCAGTCTTTGAGAGCAACCCATCACTTTTAATGAAGCTTTAACAGCAGATTTTACAGTCTAACTCAGGGAGTTAACCACAATTCCATGGTGCTCAGTCACAATCATGGGCATAATGGCACACTGCATAACACTGAGGCCATTTTACTTTCTCATTCTCAGCTTCCCCTTTGCAATTTGTACAGTGGTCACACATCCTCCAAATCATTTTTGTGTCAATTACTTTTTATTGAGAGCAGATGTGGTGTGAGTCCATTTATTATGAATAAAACAACATTCCAAGAATGTCAGGTGTGGTCCTATTGGGCAGCCCCATCTACCATGCATATGATCTTTGAAGATTAATAGATAAAGAAAATAGATGAAAGCTACATTGATCTTGCATGTGACTGAAGAAATGAATGAATTTTTGCTCAAACCACATTTGTTTGTATCCTCTGTTCTTTCATTCCATGAATCTGTCAAGATTTATAAAAATCAGATTGAACTTTTCACAACTTCATAATGGACCAGTAAATGGACAGACTCTCTCATCACAAAACTTGTTATGATATGACTTTGAAATGTGGAGCTGGCTTTTCCTATGACTGCATTTCAACCTCTGTTGTGGTAAACTACATACCATGAACTGAAGGAAGATTTAAAATTTGTAGGAATCTATAGGAACAGTGGTGCACAAATGTAATACCAGCAACTCTGGAGAACTGAAAGTTCAAAGTCTGCTTCCTCAACTTAACAAGGCTCCCAGAAATATTGCAAGAATATGTCTCAAAAAAATTAAAAAAATAAAAAATAAAAAAAGATCAAACAACAACAAAAATACTTTTCTGGAAAAAAATTTCTGGAAATGTTGATCATTCATTAGGTAATTAAAACATCTCTCATGTTCTAAGACAGAAAAAAATTCATATCATCAAAATGGCCTTAATATTAAATAGAGGATGCCATCAGAAACCTACCAACCAAGAAAAGACCAGGACCAAATTGATACACAGCTGAGTCTGTAAGACCTTAAAAGAAGGACTAACACTAATAATTCTCAAACTATTTCATGAAATAGACACAGGGAACACATTCTATAAGGTCAATATCACCCTGATTTCAAAACCAGACAAAGACACATCAGAAAAAGAAAACTTCAGATGAATATCTCTAATAAATACAGATGCAAAAATTCTCAATGAAATTCTGGCAAATCAAGTACAAAAACATATCCAAAAGATAGTACATGATCAAGTAGGGTTCATCCCAGGGATGCAAGGTTGATTCAACATACGGAAAACAATAAATGTAATTAATCACATCAATAGACTTAGAGACAAAAATCATATGATCATCTCAATAGATGCAGAGAAGGCATTTGACAAAATACAGCATTATTTCATGTTCAAAACATTACACAAATAGGGATATCAGGAACATACCTCAAACTTGTAAAGGCTATCTATGCTCAGCCCCATGCCAACATCATTCAAAATGCTGAAAAATTGCAAGCATTCCCTCTAGAAACTGGAACAAGACAGGGATGCCCTGTTTCACCATTTCAATTTAACATAGGTTTTGAAACTCAAGTCTCAGCAATCAGACAGACAAAGAAATTAAAGAGATATGGATAAGAAAAGAAGAACTCAAATTATCACTAATTGCAGATGATATGACTCTATACCTAGAAGGCCCAAAACATTCCACCAGAAATCTTCTAGACCTAAGAAATGAATTGAGTAAAATATCTGGATATAAAATGAACACCTATATCAAAGGGATTTCTCTACATCAGTGACAAATCCTCAGAGAGAGAAACTGGGAAAACCACCCCATTTACAATAGCCTCCAAAAACAATAAAATACTTTGGAATAAACTTAATGAAATACGTGAAAGACCTACGATACAAACTAGAGCACGCTGAAATAAATAAATAAAAATTAAAAATTAAAGAACACCATAGAAGAGGGAAAGATCTACCTTGTTCTTGGATAGGCAGAATTAATATTGTCAAAATGACCATACTACCAAAAGCACTGTACAGATTCAATGCAATCTCAATCAAAATCCCAATTATATTTCTCATAGAAATAAAAAAAAAAGCAATTGTGAAATTTATCTGGAAACAAAAAGAGACCCAGAATGTCAAAGTAATCCTTAGCAAGAACAGTGAAGCAGGTAGCTTTACTATTCAAGACTTTAAGCAGTACTACAGAGCAATAGTAACAAAAGAAGCATGTTATTGGCACCAAAACAGACCTGTAGACCTTGGTACAGAATACAGGAAGCAGAGACTAACCCAGTTAACTGCAGTTATCTAGTATTAGAAAAATGTACCAAAAACATACATTGGAGAAAAGATAGCCTCTTCAACGAACAGTGCTGGGAAAAGTGGAAATCCTCATGTAACAAAATGAAATTAAACCTCTATCTCTCACCATGTACAAAAATCAACTCAAAGTAGATCAAGGACCTAAGAATTAAACCTGAGACCTTGCACCCAAATCTCCATCATGTCAGATTAGGCCCCAACTTCATTAATAAGACTCCTATAGTGCAAGAATTAAAGCAAAAATCAACAAATGGGATGGATTCAAACAAAAATGTTCTCCCTGATAAGTGGATGCTGATCCATAATGGGAGGGGGATGAGAAGAATGGAAGAACTTGGATTAGCTGAAAAGGAGGGAGGTAAGGGGAAGGGGCTTGGGGGCAGGAAAGATGATGAAATGAGAAGCACATCATTACCCTAGGTACATGTATGACTGCACATATGGTGCAAAGCTACATAGAGGACCACCAGGAAATGAAAATTGTGTTCCATTTCTGTACAGTAAATCAAAATGCATTCTGCTGGCATATGTATCTAATGGGGATAAATAAATAATTTTAAAAAAAAAATTTAAAAAGAACCCCATTTAACAAAAATAAATAAATAAAATAAAATAAACCAAAATTTATTAGAAATTCCAAACACTCCCTTTGTTGCTTTTATTCCTTTGAGTATTAATTGTCCTACAGCCTCAGGATACCTAGTAAGAATAGTGTTAGGAGAATAAGATAAATGTATCCATAATAATGGACCTTCTTGCCAAAATACTCCTGTAGGAATATTTTTCGTTGGTAGTACAATAAATAATAAAGGCAAACTTATATCAATTCCATACAAATGCATATTTTCCATATATGTTTCAATGATTTTTAATGCCTTTCTTGCTTCAGGTGTTAACATTTGGGGTGTATTTGGATCTGATGGACCTTTTAGGATATCAAATAAAGGTCCCAACTCACCTGTTGGTATACCTAGATAAGGCCTTATCCAATTTATGTCTCCTAATAACTTGAAAGTCATTAAGTGATTTGAGTTGATCTACTCGTATTTGAATTTTTGGTGGACAGACCATGGTTGAGGATAATAGAACTCCTAAATAATTAATTGGAAAATTTAATTGTACTTTATCTATTGTGATCTCTAGATTATAATTTTTTAATAAGTTTGTAAGTGTGGCATAACATTCTAGCAATGTGTTTTTATCTTTGTGTGCTAATAATACATCATCCATATAGTGAAATATTTGTAGTTCAGGATTTTGATTTCTAAGTGGCTGGATTACTTTGTTAACATAAATTTGACACATAGTTGGGCTGTTAGCCATCCCTTGAGGGAGTACTTTCCATTCATATCTCTGATCAGGACCTTCATGATTCAGTGCAGGGATAGTAAATGCAAAACCTGGACTATCCTCAGGATGAATTGGAATTGAAAAAAAAACAATCATTAATATCTATAACTAAAATATACCAGGTTTTTGGCAAAGCAGACAATTGAGGAATCCCTGATTGAGCAGGTCCCATAATAACCATCTCATTATTAATGGCTCTTAAATCTTGCACTAATCTCCATTTACCAGATTTCTTTTTGATGACAAAAATGGGAGTATTATGGGGAGATACAGAAGGTTGTATATGTCCTTCCACTAATTGTTGTTTGACCAGGTCATGGGCTGCTTGTATCTTTTCTTTAGTCAGGGGCCACTGAGGAACCCATACTGGTCTTTCTGATTTCCAAGTAATTTTTATTGTCTCAGTGGCCCTTTCTGAAAATCCAACCCATGTCTGTCTGTTCCTTGATCTATTTGTATTGGTGCTGCTATACCTTGTTCTTGTTTTTCTAATCTTTTTCCTTTCCTAAAATCTTGTCTAGCCATAATAGTGGGTGCATTTTGATTGATGTTATTTGTTAATGTCAAACCTAATTGATCTAGGACATCTCATCCCCATAAATTTATGGGAAGATAATCCAATACATATGGCTGTATAGTTCCTTCACATCCTTCAGGATCCTTCCAATCTAATATCATTGCACTTCTATGGGGATTAGTCGCCACTCCTAGGCCTCGAAGCGTTTGAGTGGCTTGTTGTAATGGCCAATGTTTTGGCCACTCTTGACGAGAGATGATGCTAAGGCCTGCGCCTATATCCAGTAGCCCATTAAATTCATGTCCTTGAATATTTAGTTTTAGCATGGGGTGAGAATTTAAATTTAAAGAAAGCATAGCCCAATCTACACCTGTGGAGCCTAATCCCTTGGAACCTCTTTCTACAGCATGACTGGAAAATTTATCATGTAGGCTGGGTATTATTAGTAACTGTGCTATTCTATCTCCTGGTGAAATTACTGATATACCCTTTGGAGAACTGGCTACAATTTTTAGTTCACCTTCATAATCGGGATCAATTACCCCAGGACTTATCATAAGTCCTTTTAGAGTAGAAGAGCTGCGTCCCAATAATAAGCCTACTGTTCCTTTGGGAAGAGGTCCTTTTACCCCTGTG
The DNA here is from genome assembly GCF_047511675.1 of Marmota flaviventris. Lineage (NCBI taxonomy): Eukaryota > Metazoa > Chordata > Mammalia > Rodentia > Sciuridae > Marmota > Marmota flaviventris. The sequence continues at coordinate 44,852,242 of NC_092501.1, forward strand.
GGAATGATTTGAACTCCCATTTCTGGAGTTAGTACTACTCTGGCGGAGGCGCAGATGTCCAACACTCCGCTCCCTCTGGTTTGTCCCCCTGTCCATTTTTTGGCAATGGAGCCTGATGCCTTTCTCCACGAGAGAAAGGCATCGGGCTCCTGTTTGTTCACAATTGTAGCATGTTCTTGGCCTGGCATCTAAAGCCTGTTTTACTGCAGCTGCCACAATTTGCCCTTGTTCATTAATGTCTCTGGCATCTAAAGCCTGTTTTACTGCAGCTGCCATGACTTGCTCTTGTTCATTAATATCTCTACATAATTTAATATATGTGTTTAAATCTTCATGTTTCCATGGTCTAATGATATCTCTGCACCAATGATTCGCTTGCTCATAAGCCAGTTGTTTTAGTAATGGCATTGCTTGTTCTGTATTTCCAAAAACTCTGGTAGCTGTTTGAATAAGCCTATCTACAAATTCAGCATACGGTTCATTAGCTCCTTGTATTACCTTAGTTAATTGACCTTGTAAACCTCCATGTCCTTGTAAAGTCTTCCATGCCTTAATTGCATCTACAGCAATTTGTGCATGTACACCAGGATCATACGCAATTTGTTGCTGCTGATCCACATAAGGTCCCTTTCCTAACAACATATCTAGATTTCTCTGAGGATAACCAGCTGCTGCATTTCGCCTAGCCGTCTCCTTGCAAAATTCCTCATTGGCAACCTTCCATAACAGGTATTGTCCTCCATTTAGCACAGCTTTACACATATTAGCCCAATCTGCTGGTGTCATGTTCAAGTTGTTAATGGATTCGACCATGCTTACAGTGAAGGGTGCTTGAGGACCATAGGTTGTTACAGCCTCTTTTAGCTGCTTCACTGTTTTGAAATTTAAAACATGGTAAACTCGCTGCCCTCCTGCCTCAAATACAGGGCATGTTAATATTTAAGATCTTGTCTCAGGGTCCCAACTATCAACTGCGGGGGTTGGGGGCCTCCCAGCATATGGAGGTGGCCTTGTTAGTTGGACACTTACGTCCTCTGGTGATAGAAAGGTGTTAGTAGCAGTCTCCTGTAGAGGTGGTGCTGTTGGTTGGACACTTACACCCTCTGGTGATAGAAAGATGTTAGTAGCAGTCTCCTGTTGTAACTTTCCCCCTGATGGCTTTTTCTGTTTTATACTTTCTTTCTCTGTCTGACTAGCTTGAGAGGCCTTCTCTTTTACTTGAATCTTTTCCTCTGACTAACTTGAGAGACCTTCTCTTTTACTTGAATCATTTCCTCTGTCTGACTAACTTGAGAGACCTTCTCTTTTACTTGAATCAATATGTCTTCTCCTTTCTCTACCATTGTCTGAACTGAAGGCTTTGGACTAAGCAAACAAGATACAAACATCCACAATGGCAATGTGCCAACTGGCAGAGTCCCTGGGCTTTTCTTTTCTATTCTTTTTAAATCTTCACCATGATGGTTCCATTGTGATATATTTAACAACTCCTCCTTAAAAAGCCATGGGCTACATTTTTGTATTGTATCAACGTATGCCCTGACTGTTCTTGATTTTACTGTGATGCCTCCTTCCTCTAACCATTTACTTAACACTCTTTCAGTTTGTTTTTTACTAATTTCTGATCCCGTATTTCTACTATAATACACCCCAACAAGATGACGCCAAACAAAACCGAGACAGAATGAAATAAAAAGGGAACAACAAAAAGTCATTATAGCCTTTCTATCCTCCTGACATGTGCATCCGTCCTTTCTCCCTATCTGTTCCTCAGACATAAATAGTTTCTCCTCAGATGTGAGCGGTTTTTCTTCCGTCTCACTCATCTCCAGGGACAGGCAACTTAAAACAAAAGTGAAGCAAAATAAAAGAGGAATCTTAAAATGGCTACCCATCCTCTCGCCCTGCCCTCAAGAGCGAGCAGTTCCACTTACCCTCAGTCGCTCCCGGTGTGAGCCACCAAATGCCGCAGTCTGGCTGGGCACAATCAGGAGCCACTTGTCAAAAGAAACTAACTTTATTTTTAGAACCACACACGCCAAACAAAACAGCCTCTCAGGAAAAACCCTCAGAGCCTCAACTGCCACCACCGGCTTTCCACAAGCCTCTCTCTCCCACCAAGCTTCTCTCCACCTCCCACAATCCTCCTGCTCTTGAGGCTGATTGGCTGGGTCACGTGAGCGGAGCCAAAAAAGTCCCCCAATGAGCAGCTCCGTGGTCTGAAAGGGCAGGGAAACAGCCCAATGAGCATCACCACAGAGGAGCCAATCAGCTAGATGTTGCTGGGGCCGCTGTGAGCCAATCATCAGCCAGCAGCTGGAAGTTTGCTGGCAGCTGGAAGTTTGCTGGGGCCCCTTTGGCTGTGGCTCTCAACATCTCCCTCCAGTGGCTTTGTTTTTCCAGCATTTTTCAAAGGGTAACAGATAAACCCAGTAGCTGTTCCACTGGCTTTACAATAGAGCTTCATCCAAACTCTTTATTATTTTTCATTTTGAGACAGGGTTCAACTAAGCGGCCTCAAACTTGAGATCCTCCTGCTTCAGGCTCCAGGAGTCACCGAAATGACAGGCATTCACCTCATGCCCTGCTACTAGTGCATTGATAATTGTACAGAATAATGGGATTCTGGGTGACACTCTCAACACCCTCATACACAACTCCCTCTTTCTGTTCTCTCCTTTTCTCTGGGTGACCTAATCCACTTGGAAGGCATCCATTCTTCCATAGAAAACAAATATGGAACATTTATTTCTGAGTCCAAAGAAACACTAGGCAGGATTTAACAAATGCTGCTGGAAACACTGGATATCCACATGCAAAAGATCAAGTTGGGCCTTTTACCCCACAGGGAAAAATTAACTCAATGGAAATAAATAAAGCTAGAAAAATGCATAAAACCTGCTGCAACAAAACTTGAGGATAAAGTTTCATGACATTGAATTTGGCAATGATTTCTTAGCTACATCACCAAAAGCACACACACAAGAACATTAGACTACATCTAAATAAAGAACTAAAGGATACAATGAAGTAAAGTAAAGGACAGTCCTCAGATTAGGACAATCCCTTTGCAAATCATATCTGACAAAGTGTTGATATCAAGACAAAGAACCACATCTTACACAGAGCTGTAAATTAAAATGGGAAAAGGATTTGAATAGACATTTCTCCAAAGAAGAAAAACCCATTGTCATTAAGCATGTGAAAACATGGTCAACATCACAAATCATTAGGGAAGCCAAACTCAAATCTGCAGGGAGATAACACCTCACTCTCATTAGGGTGGCTACTATGCACAAACCAAATAACCAGAGTAAAGCATCTGCAGAACAGGAGCTGAGGAACTGGAAGCCCTGATGCACTATTGGTGAGAAGGCAAAATGGTGTAGCTACTGTGAAAAACGACATGGCAGTTTCTCAAAAAAATAATTAAAAATGACTCTATTATCCAGGAAATTCACTTGTATGAGGTACCTCGAGTGTCAAAAGCATAGAAACCAAAAGTACTATATGATAGTGTCAAGGGGCTAAGGAGCAGGGTAGAGAATGGGGAATTGTGGTTTAATGATTACAAAGTACAGGTTTTCTTTTCTTTTCTTTTCTTTTGTTAATTTCGTTACTTGTAAATGGCAGTAGTAGTACTCCTTTTTCCTCCTCACACTTTTTAAATTATTGTTTTACTTGTAAATGGATCTTTTATTTTATTTATTTATTTATATGCAGTGCTCAGGATCAAACCCAGGGTCTCACACATGCCAGGCAAGTGCTATACCACTGAGCCACAACCATAGCCCACAAAAATATCAGTTTTACAAAATGAAAAGAGCTCTGTGGACAGTTGGTGGTAAGGTTTACAGGTCAATATTGTGTTGCCACTGAACTGCACATTTAAAAATGGTAGTGAGGGTAAGTGATACATCTACTATGCATTCCAAAGGATGGTTCTCAGGATGTTGAGAAGGTCTGAGAACCCAGGACTTGCACAGAGGAACAGCTTAGTAAATATGTAATAAAAAAGAAATTCAAGGAAATCATCCCAAGAGAGAACACCTGAATTTATTCACCTTAGACAAACAGTTCACTTGTAGAAAAGCCACATCAGGATAACTAACCCACTCCATAGAACAGATTTAACTCACTCTGGGTGTGGAGCCTCCCTGGCCTTAAAGACCACACCACACAATGCTGTTCCATCAGGATTAAGTTTTTCACACAGGAATTTCAAGGGGTTCAAAATTGGCTCCATTTCAGTTGAACTGAGCCCAGAGCTGTTTTACTCTCAGTCATGTGCTGAATAACGATGCTGTGCTCAAGAACGGACTGGATATATGCTGGCAATGACACCGAGCATGTCATCAAGTTATGACTGACATCAGAGATATATTAGTTTATGTAAGTGCACCCTATGGTGTCCACACAACAATTGTCTCCTCATACATTCCTCTGAATTAGTCAAAATCATTAAGCAATGCCCGAATGGAATCATTTTTGGTGCTTTTTGATGTTTCTTCGTATGAGAAATACAGTTCTCCCTAAAATACAGGCATAGTAATTTCTCTCTTAAAAAACAAAGGATGATAATCTTTTTGAACACATTTAACATACTTTGTAATTTTAATAGTGAGCTCTGGAGAGTACATAGGAGGCTTATCCCTGTCTAGGAGGGGCTGGTGAGAAGGGTAAAGGAGGCAGTGCTTTCAACCATGCCACTTAGCAGAAATCTCCCCAACAATTCATATGCAGTACCACTTTTCTACCTCTCATCCTAGAGAACCATCAATGAGCTGCAGCATGACATACTAGCCATGAGATGCAGGTTCCCCAATTGTTCAGAAACAACACCTAAAATGGGATTAAAAGAATAATAATAAAGCACTCTATTCACAGCAAATGTCACATGTAGGGAGGCCAGCTCATCACAGCCAAGATTCCAGGGGAGCTTCTGGTCTTGATTCATCCCACTCCCTACTCCATAACTCAATATGAAATGTTCCCAGCGTTTCTGAAATGCAAATGTGCACACTGAAAATGCTTGAAAGCCATGAGTTTTTTTCAAATAAAGCTCAGTAGTAGCAAGCAGTAACCAAGAGACAAGTCCTTTAGATTGCTCTAGCACCATGCTGAGAAGCAGGAACTCTGGCACCTGCTTAGCTGAGATTCATGGTGGCTTTGTGAAAGACTTCACATCCCAAAGGGACTACAGTTGAGTCATCACTGTTTGAAGGCCCTTTGATGCACATTTTTGCTTCTGAGACCCTCTGGCCAGTTGACTCCTGAGTCACTATGTACAGTTTGGGAGGAGTGTCATGTATAAGTTGCAAGACAGCTGACTCCTAAACCTTGTCCTCTGAACTAGAGCTCCTCTAGAAAAAGAAATCAGAGACAGAACCAAGACTTTTGCAAGTTTACCTCATCATAAACCTGGCAGGTAAAATCTCTTCCACTATCCTAGGCTTGGAAAGTTCCACAATTTAATTCTGAATTGCACAGAATAAAAAAAATATATAAAATCATTTGTGAACTGGGAAAAACAATTCCCAAGACCACTCATTAAATTTTCCAGTGTATTTTCTCACTCCTCTCCAACTCCTAAGATTCTAGAGAATCTGAGGCATGATAGGCAAGTACCCTACAATTAAGCTATACACATGCTCTTTGTGTGTTCTGTGGGGGAGGAAGCCACATGGAAACCAGGGCCTCCTGCATGCAGGCCTTGTGCATGCAGGCCTCTGGCAAGCTAGGCAAGGACTCTACTCTTTAGCCACACCCTATCCTATCCTGTGGTTCTAAGGAACTAACCCAGTGCCCCACCAATGCCTCACAGTGTTAAAGCAAGTGCTCAAACACTGATCCAACAGTGCTCTAACACTGATCCACAAGCCCATTCCCCCCACCCATAAACTTTCAAAACACCTAGACTGACCATGAACTCAGGATCCTCTTGCCTCAGACTCCCTCCCTAGTAGCTGGGATTACAGGCACATACTACCATACCAGCTAACTCTTTAACTCACAGAAAAGAAGAAAGAATACAAGAACCTAAAGAATTTATCCCTCCACCTTAACACAGAGCATACCTGGTCAATTTTAGTTGATCTACCCAATCATTCTCTCATCTCTTTGACATGTCCCTCCATTTTTTTGATAGGAATTCCAGATAGATCTCTTGACCTGAAAATACTCCTAAATATCTCTAAAATATAAGGAATCATTTTAATATAACCACGAGCTTATTTTTAAATATAAGAGCCTTTGGAAAAGCCCTGTTCCCCAATTCTAGTGTGCAGCAGCCATAGACAGTTTTGTCGGTGACAGAAGCTGTCCCTGAAACACAAGCCTACACTTGAAAGGTGAAGGCTCAAACATATTCACTCCCCAACACTAGTGTACGAGTCCACAGCCTGACCCCAAAACACACATCTCAGTCCTCCTGCAAAGAGCCTCACCTTTGAAAGTCATGTTGACTCTATGGTCCTCAGGCCTTCTCAGTAGTAAATTGAGGAAATCTGGAGCCGCAGTCATTACTATAGCCAACCCTAGACACCCCCACAGGTGGCCTCTCCTCAGACACAGACAGCCAACACCCCCCAAACCCTGCCCCACTCCCAACAAGGGTTCTGGGCAGGACACTCTGCTCTACCCTAATCTACAAAAAACCCTAAATACCTCTGTTTACCTGAACCTAACCTATCTCTTCAAATCCTATCTTCTGTTTAGCACTCCCTGAAACTAATCTTGGTTGGTACTATTTAATCCCCAATTGAACTTGAGGACAATGGGAACATACATGTTTAGGTCATAGTCAGCCCCTGACCTCGCACCTCAAACCTTGCGCTCCTCTCCATCACACTATCACAACCCACACTATGAGGCAGAGCAGTCTCGATGCAAAGATGAGCCACATCACTTGTTATAGTATTGATTAAGGAGAACTGAGCATGGAAGCAGGAGAGACCAGAGATTGGAATTGCATAAAGATATTATACCACAACAGATTAAACTTTTAAGAGCCTTAGATAGTGTTAGACCAGGATGCAAAGAAAAGACCACATACTTCAAATAAGATCAAATTAAAGCAAGCTTATTATTTCAACTGGCCGGGCTGGGCTGCCTCTCCCAACACAAACCACAGGAACAAGACAGCACTGCAGGTTTCTTGCAGCCCAGCTTTATAGCCCAGAAAGTTACCCAAAGGGGGAGTTACAGATGACAAAACTCTGATGAGCATAACACAAATGCTAGTTTATATTTTTACTGGCCTGAACATCAGAATTTATGAAGGTCATTAGAGCCTCAGAGAGGGTCTTTTTATGGCCAGGGAAGGCCAAGATTTATGAGGAGTCACTAAAGTTTCAGAGACAGCTGCTATCTGGTGAGGGAAAGCCAGGCATGGGTGAGTTCAAGACACGGGCAGGCATTCCAACCAAGATCAGAATTTGCAGTCATTTATAGTAAAGCCGAAATTAGCTTTTTATGTCTTTGTGGCAAGATGGCTCCCAATTTTTAAGAGGGAATCAGGCTGAGTTTATCAATAGTTTGTCAATAAAAAAAAAAAAATTCCTTCTGGGTACTAGAGATTGAACCCAGAGGCACTCTACCACTTAGCTACATCTCCCACACCTTCCTTGTTGGATAGGGGTGGAGGCTCAGGGTCCTGCTGATTTGCTGATGGGGGCATCCAACTTGCAAGTCTCCTGCTTCAGCCTCTGGAGTAGCTGAAATTACAGGTATGCACCACAGTGCCTGCTTAATTTATCTTGTTCTTCATACAGTCTTCTGATAAAACAAAAATCTCCATTTCACAAAGAAACTGCATGTCTTTGCATTTTCTTCACAACTCTGGGAACTTGTACTTTCCCAAATGTGTGGGAGAGGTAATAATTCTTGAAAGTCTTCTTTGAACTTCTTGTGCAGAAAATCAACCAATCCTTAATAGTTTATCTCCTTCCTGAATCAGAGAATCTACATGTCCCTCTGTCTATTGAAGCAATTAAACAATTTTCTTTTCTTTTACTTTTTTTTTTTTTTTTTTTTTTTTTTTTTTTTGGTACTGGGACTGAACCTACAAATGTATGAAGGCTGACTCTGCAGCTGGAACAGATTTTTTTCTGCCTTATCTCCTAGCAGCCCTATGGGGATATACATAATTATACAGATGAGTCCTGAAACATAGAGAGATTAACTAATTTACCTGAATTCAAACCTTGGGGAGACTGACTACAACATAAAGCAAATGAAAATAACATTTGCAGTGTGTGGGTGGATACATATAATCCCAGAGGATTTGGAGGCTGAGGCAGGAACATCATGTGTTGAAAGCTAAACTTAGTAACTCAGGGAGGCCATACACAACTCAGGAAGACTCTGTCTCTAAATTGTTATAAGCCAGTCTATATGGACAATGACCAAACAGACTCTGTTTTACTCTGAGACTTCATATCATGTAAGAAATGCTTCTCCAGTGGGAAAGCCCCACATCTGTACCTGGTAATAGTTACCTAGCATAATATACTTGGCTACACAAAAATAGCAATTCTTATACAATGTGAAATTGTTCTCTTTACTTTACCTTTTTTGGGGGGGAGCAATATACCTTGTCAGAAATTAATTGCCTAAACATAAGTAATCATTCTCTAACTTATACTCAACTAGGGTCACTTTGACTCACTTCCCTTCTTCTTGCTTGCTGCTATGCCAACCTGGAAAGTCCTGAAGAAAATACGAATGTTCCCATTGAATTGTCTCACTAACTGCCCAATTCAGCTTCTGAACTTGCTAGCTTACAGAACCCAGATGTAGTTTTTGCCTTTAAATATCTTAAAACACTTAAGCTTGGGGCTATTCCTTGCAGAGACCATTTGGCTCTTGTAGGGAGAAGATATAAAAATATAAATAAGTATATTTATTTTTTAGCCAATATAAATATAGTCATTTATATTGGCTAAATAAAGTCTCTTCAATTTGACAAAATGGATTTGGTGTGTTTTTTGAGTGACCTGCCCCACAACAAAATAAAATATACAAAATGGCTGGGGATGTGGTAGAGTTGTTGAGTGGCCTGAGTTTAACCCCCAGTACTCAAAAATAAATATAAAGTTTCAACAGGGCAACTAAATGACAGCCAGCAGTGCAAAACTTTTATTAAAAAAAAAAGCTAGCTGGATATTGGGGCAAACATTGTAATCCCAGCAGCTTAGGGTTTTGAGACAGGAGAATCACAATTTCAAAGCCAGCCTTAGCAATAGCAAGCACCTAAGTGAGACTCTGTCTCTAAATAAAACACACATTAGGCCTGGGAGTGGGGCTCAGTGCTTGAGTGCCCCTGAGTTCATTCCCTGGTCTAAGGGGAAAAAAAAAAAAAGCAGAAGGAATCCAGTTTTCTAACTTGATTCCAGGATATATATATATAGTGTCTTTGTAACCAAAAATGAAAAAAAGGCACAAGGATCACATTGATGGGCAGTTAAATTCATGGAGGTTGGCAGCAGATGGGTCCTATGCTGTCTGCTTAGGACAACCTGTCATTGGAGGCAATCATTTGTATGCTTTGGAGTACATGGGGGATTATTTTGGGAGCCAGAAGTATTGGAGGACATTGGAACTGAGAGAGTAGAGGAAACCAAAATTGGATTGAGCCACCAGCTGCTCCAAAAGCCATTTGCATTGTTCCAGGAAACTACCCTCCCCTAGCCACAGCCCCCTCTTCTGATGCCTTCTTTTACCCATGGACACTGGCAGGTCTACCTCCAAAGCCCAGATATCATGCTTCCTTTTGGAACCCTCTGCATGGGATCACAACTTATCCACCATGTGATAGGTGACCATGTATACCAGCTCTGAGGTCCCCACAAAGGACTTCATGAGAAAAGAAAAATTGTGGGGAGTCAGATTGGAAGAGTCCCTGCTAATGGGAGTGCTAAAGAGGATGGTGCTTTAAGAAGGCCAACAGACAAATATGGAGATAAACAAGGGTAGAAGGTGATGGTGAGGAAGGGGATGGAAATGCAAGGAGGCTGCTGGGGTAGCTATGCCAAATGGTAGAAAAAATGATATGGCAACCTTGATACCAATGAGGATGCCAAGAAAGCAAGGAAAGAAAAAATAAGCCAGGCATGGTGGTACAGGCCTGTAATCCCAGATACATGGGAGGCTGAGGCAGGAGGATCACAATTTGGTGCCTCAGCCTCAGCATTTTAGTAAGACTCAGCAGTATGTTGAGACCATGTCTCATAATCAGAAAATGAAAAGGAGCAGGGATGTAGCTCAGTGGTAAAGCAACACTGAGTCAGGTCCCAAGCACCAAAAGAGAGAGAGAGAGAGAGAAGTTTTTAAAAATGTTAAAAGTCCCATACGTGGTCCTTCTTCACATGTTGTCTTAATCTAAAGATGTTCACTTCCCTGTAGAGAGGCCCATACCAGCAGATGTAATGTGCTCTGCTGCCATTCAAAGAAAACCACAAAGCAAATTTGCAATACAGAAGGCTCCTACTTTTTTTATCCTTCAAAATACCTTAAAAAGGAAAATTTGCATTTAGTATTTACATTTTATATTTTTTATACTTCCATAGGGTCAGGCATTTTTAATGATCACAAATAACCAAATCAGCCTTCAGACAGTTCTGATTTTATTGTGGTGTATCATGCTCATTATAATCTCAAAGGAGGGAAAACATGAAAACAGGGGTTGCAATAGCCCAAACCTGCATCCCAGCAATTCAGGTGGCTGAGGCAGAGCATCCAAAGTACTCCTGGGAAATATGGCCAGATCCTGTCTCAGAATAAAAATAAAAATCAAAGTCCTAGGATGTTATTCAATGTTAGTGTCCCCTGGTTCACTCCTCAGGAGCAAAGGGACAGGAAGTATCTTATTCCCAGCATTCCATTAACTATAGTGTCTCTGTTCTGAGCTGGACTACAATTAAGATGGTTTGTATGACCTGGGGTATAGACCTGGGGTTGTGACTCAGTGGTAGAGCTCTTGTCTCACATTCAGGGGGCACTGGGTTCAATCCTCAGCACTACATAAATAAATAAAATAAAGGTATTGTGCTCATCTACAACTAAAAACAAAACAAAAAAGTCTTTTAAAATGTATCATTCACTTTTTTACACTACAAAATACTTTAGAAATCTTAGAAAAGATTTTGTAATTTATAGGCCTCATTTCCTTGATTTCCTATTTGCCATCTTCAGCTATGATACAAAGGGTTTTTCTTTTTTCTCTGTAACTTATCTGTGTTGAAAGTTTCCTGACTTTACCAGAATAATTTTCTAAGTTTTACATTGATTTTATTATACCCTTGATTATTTAATAAAATAAAATTTCTCACTGAGGAGAGAGCTAAACTTCTTTACAGTTCCTATCAGTTTCTAGGTTTATTCTTCAATGTCCCCTTCAAAGAGGAAAATAAATATTATTTCTCAAGCACCATGCCTCTAAATTAAGGGTTCACATTGAACAGTTTTGTATTTTCACCTTCCTCAAATCAGTCCTAAATGTGGAATAAAAGACTTGGTGTGGTGGTGCATGCCTATAATCCCAGCAGCTCCAGAGACTAAGGCAGGAGGATAGCAATTTCAAAGCCAATCTCAGCAATTTAGAGAGGCTGTAAGTAATTTAGTGAGACCCTGTCTCTAAGTAAAATATAAAAAAGGGCTGAGGATGTAGATTAGTTGGTTAAGTTTCCCTGGGTTCAATCCCCAATACTAACAAACAAACCAAGGGTGTGGAATAAAACTAATGATAGCTGAGCTCATCAAGAAAGCCTATTGAAAATCACAAAAACTTTGGGACTCTATCATACAAAAACAGATGCCAGAAACATTAGACCTCTTTGATAGAATTACTGTGAATAAATGAGTTTTATTTTCAATGTTTCTTTTCACATTGAAGACAAAAGAAGCTTTGTCTATAGCACATCTTTCCACCTTATCTGGTTTTGATTTCATGGAAGCTATTTTGCAATTCTGCAAAATATAGATAGCTAATAGCAGTGCAAATTAACTCTCATCTCTACACAGGTACATTCTGCTATAGCAGATGGCTTCAGCTAAATTCCCTTTTCATCCCTTGAAGAAGCTCATCTGTGATTCTGCTTTAACTTTCCTTTGCTTTATATAAGTCTGTGCTTTTTGACTTCTCCTTTGAGTCAGTTATAATCTGCCTAGTTTTCTCATAGATTCAGTGAAAATTCCTAGCAAGCGCTCACTTTATATCTGTTTGAAGGTCACAATTTGACCTTTAAAAAATATGGTTTCAAACAATTCATAGGGTAAAGGTTAATTACAAGCAAGGCAAACCTTAGGCTTTAGAGTTTAATTCTCACACTTAAAGTTGGTGGGAAATCCCTAGAAGGCATTAATTAGGTGGAGAATTCTAGAAGAAAAGATGGCTAGCTGGATTAACCCCCAACAGCTCTGCATTCCTACTCTATCTCTGCAGAAGGTAACCCTTGGGCAGGTCCCTTCCCTTCCTTACACTGTACTCCTAGGTAGGTGGGGTGACAATAATCCCTTCACCACCTGGATTAGAGATAGTATCAATCATGAAAGCATTATCATCGTACTTATATAATATGGTCAGGAAGAAGAAGCAGGGTGGGCTTGTTCAGAATTGTTCTTTTTTTTTTTTCAATGAGCCTTTTCTAACACCTGAGTTGAAATGAAGTTAACATGAGATTTAGACCAAGAGATGAAGATTTTGCCAAAACTTTATATTGAAGTAACAAAGACATTTTCAGAATTGAACATGATTGCTGGTGGTGGTGGCACATGCCTTTAATCCTAGCAGTTTGGGAGGCTGAGACAGGAGAATTTGAGTACAAAGCCAGCCTCAGCACCTGTGAGGCCCTAAGCAACTCAGTGAGACCTTGTCTCTAAATAAAATACAAAATAGGACTGGGGATGTGGCTCAGTGGCCGAATGACCCTGAGTTCAATCTTAGATACAAAAAATAAAAGAATTGATCACACTTGTGTAACCAGCATCCAGGTCAAAGGACAGAACAATATCAGGGACTCCCTTGTTTTTCTCACAATCACTACTCTCTAAGAGCCCACAAAAGAACTTGACACTGAGTTCTCAAAGCTTGGATTAATCTTGCCTATTTTTGAATTTCATACAAAGTGAATCACAGCATTTTTGTGAAAGTTCCTCTCACTGATTATATTTTCATCCACAAGTTTGCATACAGTGGTAGAATATTCATTACAACATCTAATGTAAATTGGAATTTGGGTAATTCCATTTAGGACTATTATGATAGTATATTTAGGAACATTCGTATATTTTCACAATCATGCAATTTCTACTGAGGAGTAGAATAGCTAAGTCACATTTACTTCTCCATCTGTCTAAAACATGAATTCACCTTGAGAATCTTTGATCTAATCGAACACAACAAGGTTCCTTTTACACTCTACCTTTCTTTATTATTAGTTCATTTCATCAATAGTGAGAAAAGTAGCTCCTACTAAATATAGCATGCTTATTATTTGCTCAATCATAGAAACCTATAAAATAATTTCAGAATTGATAACCTGTATTCCCTAGCTGTGTCTGCTGAGAGAGCCTGGGATCAATGGCACTCCAGTAGCAATGAGCACAAACAGAACCCCAAGAAAGGGAAGTAGAGGCCAGATGCAGTGGTGCACACCTGTAATCCCAGCAGCTCAGGAGGCAGAGGCAGGAGGATCACAAGTTTGAGGCCAACCTGGGCAACACAGTGAGACCCTGCTCAAAATAAAATCTAAAAATCTGAGGGGTATAGCTCAATGGTAGAGGAATTGCCTGGTATGTGCAAAGCCATGGGTTCCATCCCAAGCACTACAAAACAAAATGAATAAATATATAAGGAATTGTTGAATGTGTTACTGGCAAGGGATGCTGGGTTCATTGTCTCTGTTCAGAAAAGAATTGAAGAACAGGACACAGAGACAGCAAGCAAGAAATAGGATTATTGGAAAAGCAACAGAGTTACCGAGATAGGCTTCTCTGAAAAGAAGGGCCCCAGAGCTGAAATTTTGTTGGGGGAGTTTTTGCTTGTTCTTTTTGTGATCTGTGGAATTTCCTCCTTTCCTTATCTCCTCTCCTGTCCATGTACTCCTCACTATTATTGACTGGTGTCCCCCTCTGTCCATGTGTCTGTTTTAGTTTTTGTATTGAATCCCCCACTTAGGATCATAAAATCAGAAGTGTTTGTCTGATTGGGTCCCTCGCTTGAGTCCTCCATGAGCACTTTCATCAAGGAGGAAGTTGACCTCATCAGAAGACCCTCTCCCTGCTTCTTTGTTCTGGCCCCACTCCTGACCTCCTCACTCCCCATCTTGCCCTGACTGTTTATGCCCTTCTACATCTAGAAAACCTCCGTTGGAAACACAGTGTTCATGAATAGTGAGCCTGGAGTCAGCAATGAATGAAAGGGTTAGTAGGTAAAAACACGGTGATCAGATATTTACATAGTATTAAAGTATCTCCCATGAGATATTTATTACAAAAGAAAAATTTTAAAAAATATTTTTAGTTGTAGATGGACATAATACTTTTAGTTTTATTTATTTATTCTTAAGTGGTGCTCAGGATTGAACCTGGTGCCTCACAAGCACTAGACAAGTGCTCTACCAATGAGCCACACCCCAGCCCAAAAAGGAAATTTGTACAGTAGAGAGATCATGGAGCCATCACCTTTATCACACCCTGTTCCTTCCCCCCATTAATGGGCATTGAGCCCAGGGAAGCTGGCCATACCACTGAGCTACATCCCAGCCCTTGATGAGATGGACTGAGAAACACTCTATGCCACTTCACAGGAGTGGAGTGGCATTTGGACTTAACACAAAGTCAGATGGATAAATTGTGGCATTTGAGTTGTTGTTACTGTTACAATAATTATTGACACTAAATCTGACCCACACTCTGCATTTCACTTCTCCCTGTACCAAGCAGACCCTCCTCTCCTCTTATATCTTTTCCCACCTGGCAAGTGGATGGGAATGCATACTAAAAAGATGGTAGCTTAAAACCAAAATGTAAACAATGAAAAAGCTTCCTAAATCTCAACTTTCCAAGTTCTCTCCCTCCTTTCCCTACCCTTCCCCAGATGTCCTGGATCTCTTCTCTGGCTGTAGCTTGCTGTGGTCTTGGGCTAGCAGCCTAATAGGCAAAGCCCACACTGCCTTGTGGGGCAACGCTGAGGGTTCTCTTGGCTGGGTCTCACTGGGGGATCTGGAAATTTTTCTTGGTGCCAAAAGCAAAAGACCAGTACGCATTGTGTGGTTCAGGCACTCCCAACCAGGAGGCTTTCCATTTGGGCTGACTCTCACCCCATGACTGTGCTCAGAGAGAGGGCTACCTCCCAGCTTTCTGTTTTCCTTGGACCCTTGCTTTGGGCAGGAGTGAGGAAAGCAAGCCCCAGAGTAGGCTGCAAACCTGAGTACACACTTTGGGCACTGGTACAACCTGTGTACCTGGGGGCAAATCCCCACACCTCTAAATAGTCTCTGTGTACCTTGGGCCACCTCCTCGATCCTCCCAGACTCACCTTGCATTCAGCGTGGGTATTACTGCAACCTGCAGGGTAAGGGAGCATTAAAGAAAAGAGAGACTGGAAGCTCCTGCATCAAGTGTGCCTCATTAGCTTAGGCCAAGAGTGTTTTTTTCTGGCAGCAGGATGCTCATGGCAGAAACCCACATACAGCCCAGGAGCATTATTCTCACCTGGTTCACTCTCCACATTCCCTCATTATCTATGATTTTCCTGGGACTGAGAGTTAAGAGGCTCCATAATGCTGAAGATGTGGATTTTGCAGGCAGACCTAAGTGCCTTCCAACCTGGAAGCTGCAACTCTCTGACTTTAGATTAAATATATTCATAAATTTTCCTTGAAAAAGGATGAATATATTTAATGAGGATGAAGATACTTACCTGGTACAAAGATTAAATGAGATAAGGCATGTAGAGTCCAAAACACCACTGAGATTAGAGAAGGCATCCAGCAAATGACAGAATAATAATAAATGATGGTACTTGCTGGCCACCAGTGTGCTTTGTGGCCTGGCACCTGGTGGGTATATTCTCTCAGTTACTTTCACTGATGCCATTCTTCTCAATTTTGAATTTGATGGCTCATTTTTAGAGACAGAATGTTCAACTTTAGGAAACTGGGCCCTTACTGTCTTCTTGCCCAGAAATATCCCATATACATTGGGCTGGTTTCTTTAAGTGTGAAACACACAGTTGCCATAAATTCAGGCAGTTTATGGAATCATTCAAGTAGTTCTGGTCATACCATATTTTCTAGGTAAGCAAATCTTCTACTAAGAGCAATAATTTGTCTCCTTCCCAATACTGCCTCTTTTGATTTGTCCTTTATTGCATTGAACTGCCCTTGAGTACTTGATTAATTAATTAATTCAATGTCAGCATCTCTACATTTTCCTGGTGTAAGAAAGAACA
Organism: Marmota flaviventris; assembly: GCF_047511675.1. Taxonomy (NCBI): domain Eukaryota; kingdom Metazoa; phylum Chordata; class Mammalia; order Rodentia; family Sciuridae; genus Marmota; species Marmota flaviventris. Next base: position 44,868,695 of record NC_092501.1, read on the forward strand.
AATGCCATGAAAGGAGGCATATGTCTGTATTCCCACAGCTGGGGAGGCTGAGGCAAGAGGATTGAGAGTTCAAAGCCAGGCTCAGCAATTTACAGAGGTCCTAAACAACTTAGCCTGACCCTGTCTCTAAATATAAAAAAGACTAGGGATGTTGTTCATGCAGCTCAGGGGTTAAGAGCACCTGGGTTCAACCCTCTGAAAAAAAGATTAAAAAAAAGTAACACAGCTGTTTTTTATCCTCTATGCATGTGTCAACTGTTTGATTAATAAAGAAGAAATTTTCCATGGATATTTCCCTTAACTTATACTTTAGAGTTTATCATTATTGATAAGTCATCAATGGCTGTTTAATTTCAATAGTTAAGTATTTATTGAAATGATACCATTATTTTTATTTTTGATTCTTTAACTATGAGACAGGAATGGCGGCCTGAAAATTTTTCAGAATACCATTTGGGAATGAATAGTCAGCAACAATTTAATTTATTTTCAATTCTCAGTTAAATGACTTGGCTGACTTGGGAGGCTGAGACAGGAGGATCACAAGTTAAAGGTCAGCCAGGAAACTTAACCAGGCTCAAAGCAACATAGTGAGACACTAAAAATAAAAAATAAAAGTCCAGGGATGTGGGGATGTGGCTCATTGGTAAATTACCCCTGTGTTAAATCCCTAATACAAAAAGAAAGAAGGAAAGAAAATTTCCAACTAAAGGATAGCCTATAAATTAGAGCAGGTGGATATTTAGATGTCCATTTCAGGAAAAAAACTTTAAGTTAGAAATATTTTTTCAAATACATTTCGAATACCACAGAAATATTATAAATGGAAAGGAGATTACATCTTTAATAAGCTTTAAAACTACTTGAAGAAAATAATGGAAACCATTTTTATAATTTTGAAGTGTGGAATCATAAGCAAATTGTAAACTCTAGAAGTCACAAAAACAAATTTGAGAAATTTGGCTACCTAATATCTAAACTTCCTGAGCAAAGACACCAAAAAGATAGTTAAAGGGAGATCTGGGGAAAACATTGCCAACACCAATAAAAGGCATTTACATTAATCATCAGAATATACAAAGAAAACGGGAAAATTATTTGAGTAGACATATGCAACCCAATCTCACTTCTAAATAGCAGAAACTAAATAAAACCAACAAGAAGATACCATTTTGAAGCATAGGATGGTTTTATTAAAAAAAAAAAAAAAAAATAGGTGTTGGGGATCAGCCCTGGACACCTGGGTCTGTGACCTCAGTTCCTGCCACTCCAGAAGAATTTTATGTAAAGGATACCTCCTCCTCACTATTCCAACCAGACAGTGATGTCAGAGTTGGGTGCACACTGGCTCATCTGTGGTTTAGTGAGATTTGGGGGCAGTGTTTGCCTTTTGGATGAAACATAAAGGTTCTCTCATTCTGTGACTGCCAGGTCAGGAATATAGTCTTTCCAGAATACACGAAAATGGGGACTAGGAATGTGGTTCAGTGGTTGAGCACTTACCTAGCACATGCAGGCCCTGGGTTCAATCCCCAGCATGGGGGGGGGGGGGAGAGAGAGAGAGAGAGAGAGAGAGAGAGAGAGAGAGAGAGAGAGGAGAGAGGGAGAGAGAGAGAGAGAGAGAGAGAGAGAGAAAGGAAGGAAGAGAGGGAGAAAGGGAGGGAGAAAAAAAAAAGAAAGAAACGTGGTATTTACAGCTGCCTGTTAGACCAGGACACAAGAAAAGACCACTGACTCCAATTCAAATCAAATTAAAGCAAGCTTATTATTTCGACTGGCCGGGCTGCCTCTCCCTCCCAAAATGGTTGGAACAAAACAGCAACCCCAGATTTCCTGCAGCCCAGCTTTATACCCCAGAAAGTTACACAAAGGGGGGTTACAGATAACAGAACTCTGACAAGCATCACACTAATGGTAGTTTATATTTTTGCTGGCCCCAACATTAGAATTTATGAGGACCATTAGAGCCTCAGAGAGGGTTGTTGTCTGGCCGGGAAGGCCAATATTTATGAGGTGTCACTAAGTTTCAGAAAAGGCTGCTATCTGGTCAGAGAGCCAGGCATGGGTGAGTTCAAGGCATGGGCAGGCATTCCAAGCAGGTTCAGAATTTGCAGTAATTTATAGTAAAGCCAAAATTATCTTTTCATGGCTTTGTGGCAAGATGGTTCTCAATGTTTAGAAAAGATCAGGTTGGGTCTATCACTGCCCTCCCTCTCTAACGCCTGCACTACTTCAAGTGCGCTGAACTCCAGTAGAAGGGAGCAAGAAGGTCTCAAAAGGATTCCTCCAACAAAGCCCACTACCTCCCAAACCACAAGTGGTAAAACCCCCAAGAAGCACTTGGCTACAAAAATCGCTTGAAATGAGCGCCCTCTAGTGTAGAGAAAAAGAAAACTCAGAGTTACAGGGCCAGTGTTGTGGTGCTCTGACATCTAGTTTGTCCACTAAATTTCAGATTTATTAACTCTTCTTCCAGCGTCTGGTGTGAGAAACTGCTCTGCTTTAAAAACAGATTTGTGCTTCCAGAGGGCAGCTATTCCGCTTGGTGGGAGGCAAATGAAGACTGTCTGGTTGGCTTTTTAGAAGACACAATTAAGATCTGTTCTATCCATGTCAAACGTGCAGTAGTTACACCAAATGACCTCCAAATAGCACTCTGACACATTGAGAACTTATGTAAGAACCTACTATGGGGCACGATATATGCGTAGCTGTGTGAAAGCCTCCCATGCATGAGACCCTGGGTTTGATTCACAGCATCTCAAAAACAACAAACCAAACCCCAATTTTAGGTCTGATGTTAAACATCCCCTCTGTCCCCAAGGTGTCAAAAGGTGCCTCAGCACATGATTATAAGTAGAAAACTAGGGGAGAAGAATCAGGTATTGGCAGTTTTTCCATTTTTATTTGTGTGTGATTTTTATGTAAATGTTAAATATGCAAAGCATTAATGCAGATCAAAATGTTTCAATGAACAAATTCTGGCAATTCAGCTGTATGAGGATTATAAAGGTCTGCTATTATTTTCTTTTTTGGGACTGTGGCAGCATTTTGATTGTTTACAAACTAAGTTAACTTCTTACTGACAGCCACTAAATGTAGTTCGGAGAATTGCGATCATACAGTGGATTTCACTCACTATGCCTTTCTGAGTTGTCCCACATGCTAGTGCAGGTTTTTAATACTGTCCATCTCCTGTGCTGTTTTTATAAATTTGCTTAATAGCAAATATAGGAAGCCAGGCACTGTGACACATGCTGGTAATCTCAAGTATTCCAGAGGTTGGGGCAAGGGATTGCAAGTTCAGGGGCAGACAACTCTGTAACTTAGTGAGCCCCTGTCTCAAAATAAAAACTTAAAAAGGCCTGGGGATATAGCTCAATGGTGGAATGTCTCTGGGTTTAATCCCTAGTACCTAAAGAAATACATGAAACTGTTAAAAGGATGTATGTTCATGTAGCATGTTTTATACTGGGGGAAAAAAAAGAAATATGTATATAGAACTGTCTGCATAAATAATGGTATGTCCAATCACTGTATCCTTTGTAGCTCCTACATGGAATAAAGTAGATTTTTGTGTAGTCACTTTCATAAACTTTTTTCAAATTTTTGATGATCTCCCAATAATTGATGCTAGGACGCAGGTAGATATGAATGTGAAAGCAAACTATTTTTAGTTGATACCCTGTTTATATTTTTTTCTCCATATATACTGGAAACACAGGCAATATGTAGAGAAGAAATAGGAGAGTCCACCACGTTATGGGAACAAAAATAGAATTATTTGGCAAAGGAAATTAGTGACAGGGAGGAGTTTGATGTTTTGCATTTTATACTTTATTACTTTGTGCTCTAACATAACAACAAATTAAAGTGTGTGTGTGTGTGTGTGTGTGTGTTTGTGTGTGTGTTTTGAATCTTAAATTCACAATATTAGGCAACCAATCCCTAACTTTGAGCTATAAGAATTTTTGTGGATTTAAATGTTCTTGATAATTTCCCACTGAGCTAAACTACTGTGGAATGTCCAACCAAGTATGAGAAATTCATGACAACTGACTAGGGACTGAAACCTCCAAAAACATAAACTAATCCTGGTAAGGTGGACAACACCTATTATTCCAACAACTCTGGAGGCTTAGGAAGGAGGGTCACAAATTCAAAACCACCTAAGCAACTCTGTGTCTCCAAAAATAAAGAGGGTCAGCAAACTATCTAAGTGGAGAAGACCCCTGGATTCAACACATAGGCCATCAAAAAAAAAATTAGAATAAGCATTATCACAGCTATTAGAAGTTGTAGGGGGAAAATTAACACAGCTAACTTGATAACTTTTTGTTGCTAATTTGATAACTTTATGTGAACATTCTTATATGGAGATTCAGAGTTCTGTAAGAAAAGATAGCATTTTCCTGTGGAAACATCTAGAAGTAGAATTGCTAGGCATCTGCCACATCAATCAACATTCCGACTGACTATCCAAATAAGACATTCCTCCTGTTAGAGTTGCTATTTATTCACCTATTCTCAGTCTCATTATATGAAGGAAAATATTTACAAAACAAAGGTTTGTATGCTACACGCCTTTGAAATGCATGCAAAACACGTTTTATTTTGTCATTTAATATCATTTCGGAATTTCACACTTAAATAAATGTGAGATACATGACAAACATAGCATCTGAAACTCTTCATAATGGTTCCAAGAGGGTGGGCAAAGGAAAACCATAAATGCAAGATTTCTTCACTACTCCTGGTGTTGCTTAAATGACAAGAACGAGTATAGCCTCTTTAGTAATCAAACATAATGATAGCAAAATGAAAAGGACTGACAAAAAATTCTCTATCCTTGGCCTGCTTCTACACAAAACACCCCAGGAGTCAACAGGATTTTCAGGAAGAGCATCTCCAGCTGCATGTGTAAATGGTGCCCCCTAGTGGTCTGAGGGATGTAGCATGCAGAGCTGGGTCCACAGGAGCTGTTGGAGAGACAGGAAACTCTGGTGGAAGACTTCAAGGTGTTCTATGTCCTAGAGTCCCAAATTGCGAACCTGGTTCCAAGTGAAAAGTTCCATGATACTGCTGTCTTCGAAGTTTCTCTCAAAAACTCAGATCAACAATATCCAAAGTCTCCCCTGGGCACCCTCAGATATCATTGACCTGCATGCCCAGGTGACTGTCAGAACACTCTGGATTCACAAACAGGGGCTCCCATCTCACTGCAGGAGCCTCCAGGAGTACTTGTAGGTGCAGTAGCTGAACCTGTGGCTTCAATACAAGTTCTGCTTTCAGTGGGGACCTGGGCTGCTCTCTAGCTACTTGCTGTCCATGTAACACAAATGGTAGCCCATGTAGGAGGTTGGAGGTATCCAACTCAATTATGGCCGGAAAAAGATTCTGCCAAGAATGTGAATTGGAAATCACAGACAACAACAGGCACATGCCTGCCACAGTACACCCAAGGCACATTCACTGTGAACACAGTGGGAGAGTTAAGGGCTGGGGGATATTTATAAAGGCAAAGGAAAAAAGAACTACAACACATATTTCCAAATAATAAGTCTTGGCAACTGTAGTATAGAAAAAGAGAGATGTAAGTTCAGAGTTAAACAGACAGTTTCTGGACACACATCGCTGCAGAAGTCTGTTCTAAAAGGCTGAACCCCCCGCAGACTCTTGTAAATTCTTGTCAAGCAATCTGGCTGAGATGTCTTCCTTCATAATGTCCTGGCTTGGTTTTTGTGGGTTTGTTGGTGATAGTGAAAATCCATTGTGATACCAATTACACTGTCAAATTTCAGAGAGTCCAGCCTGTCCTGGCAGAATATAATATCCTGAAGATGCTGCTCTACTTCAGGTAGGAGAGCAGCAGCCTGTAGACCCTGCCATACAAAGGCACTGTAGAGCACCTTATCTCCAAGGTGGAGATAATTTGTGAGACAGGCTGTGCAAGATGGATCTACCTAAGCACACATTGGTTTGAATCTGGCAAGTGCTGTCTTTGTGCCTGTTGCTGTGGCAGTGGCTGCCTGAGTCCAGCTTTCTCCAGAGCACTAGGAGAGGCACAGTCAGGGATCTATGACTGGTGGGTACTGCTACCCCTCCAGAAGACACTGAGAGTTCAGGAAGCTGTGAGGAAGGGCTGTTAGCTGGGATTAAGGGGGATGTATGAAGGATTGGGGGAGTTGGTTTTTTTTTTATTTTTTGTTTTTATTATTATTTTTTTTTAATTTTCTAGGGTGTTTGTGATTTTTTTGAGTTTTTTGTTTGTTTGTTTTTGTTGTAGTTTTCAAGAAAATTTCCTACACTGAGCATCTTTATGTGCACATTCAAGAGACTCTTAGCTCTGACCCTGAGAGCATGACTACAGGATGACTTCTGACTATAGGTCCCTAAAACTCAATGCCAAGGACTTCAGTTAAAATTTCAGCCAAGTCATCAAATGTTTCATACCTCTGCTCAGTTGGGGACATTAGAATTGGGTCTTGATCTGGCAGTTTCTCTTGGTAACTCTGTGGCTGTTGAAGCTGTGGATTATAAGAAACCCAGGCACTCTCCTGCAGTCCTCCACACAGATCCAAGAGGTCCATGTCCTGCTGCTGCTGCATCATTGCCTGCACACTATTGTCACAGGGCAAAGGCAAGCCATCAAATAGTTCATACCCTTCACCCCAGACCTGCTGGTTTGGGGACCTGGGCTGCTCTCTAGCAACTTGCTGTCCATCTATTGCAATAGGCTCTGGAAGAACACTCAACTCCATTTGTGGAGTAGATGTGCACTCAATCTGAGACCTTGAGTCCTCTCCATTCTTTTGAGAATCCGCATCCTGCTCTTGTGGAAAGGAGAGCAACTGCTGCCCCAAGACATCGTGCTTCTCAGACAATAGAAGTGGGTCCTGATCAGGCAGCTTCTCTTGATAACTCTGGGGCTGTTGCAGCTGTAGATTATAATATCCCCAGTCACTCGGCTGCTGTGGTACCCACAAATCAAAGAGGTCCATGTCCTGCTGCTGCTGCATCTTTCCCTGTGCACTACTGACACAGGGCAAAGGCAAGCCATCAAATAGTTCATAGCCCTCACCCCAGACCTGCTGCTTTGGGGAACTGGGCTGCTCTCCAGCAACTTGCTGTCCATCTAACACAAAAGAGTCACAGGAGCCATTCTCTTCATGGGGGAGTCCCCATGTCTCTACAGGAAAGGAGCCAGCATTTCCCTGTGGATCCTGCTGGAGGCAAGAAGGCTGTGCAGTGGCGCAGTTCTCATATCGCATCTGGGCCTCCTGGTGACCTAAAACAGGATGATGCCCTTGGACAGGGAACTCATGTCTTCTCCTGGTGACAACTGCTTTCTGTTTCTCTTTTAGTCGTAGTCTGGATCTTTTATTTTGAAACCAAATCTAAAAAGAAAGAAATTATTTTCAATAAAATATTTTATAGTAAAGCTTAGTTTCAGCATTATCACTGACTTGCTCATTGGCCTGGGGTAGACACACTAAAGGCAATCCATCCTGGGCTGAACCATGGAGGTTATTGTGGAAGTTATGAACAGTGCACAATTCCAAAACCCAATTCTTCCCAAAATCTACCAAAATTCTTCAGTGCATGTGAATATAGCTTTTCAAAGTCTCCCAACTACCTCTCTGCAACCTAGAAGAGCCCCAGGTGCCCTGCACACTTTCACAGCCTCTTGATTTTTCTCAAGCTGCCCCATCAACACCCATTTATGACTCCATATCCTGTAAGGTTATTCATAAATTTGTTGCATTTAAAAGCCATAAACCGAACAAACAAAAGTTTTTCAAAACTGGACAGTGTATTATAGATGTGATCCTAACAACTGAATAGAACAACTCTAATCTACATTTTTTTCTCCTGCATCAATTCAGGATAATTGCAATGCCAGATTCCACAAAGTTTTGAGGTATGTGTTTAAAAATGACAAAATGCTTTTTAGACTAGGTAACCTAATTAGCTAGGGTTGCAGAGGCTCTCAGTCAAGAGTGTCTAAAAGCATTTTGATATTTCATCACTCCTGAAACCCATCTCCCAATCAGGATGAATTTAGGTTAACATCTAGGTAAATCTTTGATCCCCACTTAAGAGGTTTTAAATTGTAACTCTACATAACAAAACTGGTTCTTCTAAATACATGCTCTCATTTTCCCTTCCAACACAATTAAACACAAAGAAAATAAGATGTGAGCATCCATCATTTGTCAACAGTTAGCAGGTGGGTTCAAAATGATGAGAACAAAAGGCAGGTGCTCCCTTTCTCATTTCCAGACTCCCTAGGATCCTCTCCCTGACCATGCTTGCTTCCGCATCACATGGGCTTATTCTAAACTGTTGCACTGCTTTTCAAACCAGTTCCTCTCCCTGACATTATCGGTTATGATTTTTTACTTCTTTGTATAGCATCATTGATTTGCAGGATGTTTGAAATGTTTCCAGTTCATGGAACATTTAAAATACAATAACTTCATAACTGACAGAGAATTTGCTATTCTTTTATTTTGCAACACTGTTATTACATTCCCTTTCTTATTTTCTCTAAGAAAAGGTTCTCCTAGTCTCAGGCAACAAATATTTTCAATAAGCATTGGATACTGATAGAAGAGAGATATTGCAAACCCAATTCACTATACATTAGGGCAATCCCAATACAGTAAAACTTTGGGCAGCATAAACAAAAATTCACAAAAATCATCATATCAGAAATTCCCCAAACAAAATATTGGCTCATGTCCCAAATGGCTACAAAATGCCTACTAATGCTATGAGGTGCCACATGTGGGACATAATTGAACCAAGTCTTTCTCCTGCACCTTGGGCGATCACCTCTTGGGAGTTAGATTGTCATACCATAGTGAGCAGTTTGCAAATAAAACCCTCCAATGTCTCTGCCAAAAAACAAATCAGGACAAATTGAAGTGCCATCCTTAAAACTTATCACTGAATACTCAACATCTCTGCAAACTCTTTGTCCCAACTTTAAAATATCCAATCTTCCCAGTTTTCCATAATTTCATAGCCAGCACTCTGATCAAAAACTGGCACAGTTAATATTCTGAATAATTACTGAGCATGTTAATGGGTGCCTACTCCCAAAGTTGCCTCATGGTTCTTGATTTTTTCATAAAAGTAACATAATAAAATCACACCTATACTGAAATGAAACTGTGACAAAGATCAACAATATCCTATGTGAAGAAATGACATGAGACATTTTCAAACAATCATTGTATTTACTGTATTATATAAAAAAGATATGTTCATGCAAATTTTCCAAATTTTGACTTACGTTGATTGAGCTTATAGGGCAAAGCATTTGCTTGGCCAGCTCTTGCCGGGTCCCAAAATCTGGGTAGGAATTCTGTTCAAATGATCGATTAAGAATCTCCAACTCATGTTTTGTAAATTTGTGCCGCGGTTTTCCTAACCCTTTTTCCTTTTTTGTTTCTTCTACTTCCATAGGACTATCTTCAACTGAAGATGCTAAAAGTGCAGAAACAGAAAGAAAAAGATTGAGGATTGCCAGTAGAATCCAGAGGGAAAAAAAATATTATTTGTTCACCAAGATTTTAACAATGCAGAGCTCTGCTTCACAACTTATTCATATTAATAACACCAAAAATGGATTAACTGCTGATCCTTAAAAATATGAGGAAAACATGAGATTATAATCTGCATGGTAGAGAAGAATTTTAGTCTAGAAAAAATTCAAAATATATAAAAAGAGACAAATAAAAAATGTTCAGTCAAAACAATAATTGAGGAAATACAGATAAACCAGCTCCTATCAATCTGATAACCAATACTTTAAATGGTTGGTGGAAGAGTAGGGGATGAATAAGATTATATAAACTAGAAAGGAAGCATTGGGTTGGGACAAGTATTTATCATAATGTCCACTTTGATTTTTTGCTCATACGATGACATTCAAAATAAGCTTAGCCTTCAACATAACAATTAAGTAAAGGATACTTGAGATTTGGGGAGCATGTTTACATGACTTATATGATCCTTTTTGAAAACCTCTTCAATAGGATAGCAGCCTTAAAATAATGGACACAGTGTGTCGTGTCAGATCAGGTACACAGAGTATATTTGTTTCATGATAGTTAGAATTGAAGCCAAGGCCTTAGCCATGCTAGGTTAACACTCTACCACTGGTCATACTCAAAGCAAAAATAGAAAGAAAGGCTAGGGATGTAGCTCAGTGCTGCAGCATCCTGAGTTCTATCCCAGCACAACACCAAAATAAAGGAAGAAAAATGAGAACATACAGTGGGAGATAGAACTCTAAAGGTACAGTATCTTTATGAGATTGAAGTTAAGTTAGTATTAACAGGAAAATAAAATATTTTGACTTTAATTTTCTTTTCTGTAAAAAAAAAAAGAGCTACAGAATTGATACAAAAGAAAGTGAAAACAAGCCAATACTAAAAATAAAAGAAAAAAAAAACACGTCAAAACAATAGAACAAACGTGGGAGAAACACACACACACACACACACACACACACACACACACACACACACTTTTGTAAAATACACCAAACAAGAAAAATGGCACTATTAACCCTACTCCCTCCTCCTTGGGCCTTCAATCCCTCCAGTGGCTTGGTTTTCCATTATTTTTCAAATGGGAAGGGGATAAACCCACCTGCTGTCACACTAGTTGTACTTCATTCCAGCCCTTTTTTATTTTTTTTTTATTTTGAGACAAGGTCCTACAAAGTGACCTCAAACTTGAGATCCCCCTACTTCAGGCTCCAGGAGTCAATGCCATGGCAGGCATGCACCCAATGCCCTGCTACTAGTTAATTGTACAGAATATTGGGATTCTGGGTGACACACTCAACCATTCATAAAAACGTGTTTGATTGATACACCCTCCCTGTTTTTACCCTTTCCTCTCTGGGTGACCTAATCCAATTGGAAGGCATCCATTCTTCCATAGAACACAAAAATGAGACATTCATTTCTAATTCAAAAGAAATTAAATTTAACAACTTGTCCTGAGAAAACTGGATATCCACATGGAAAGGATAGAGTTGGACCTTTTATCCAATAGGGAAATATTAACTCAAAATTCAAAGAATTATAGATAAAGCTAGAAAAATGCATAAAACTTGCTGCAAAAAAAAAAAAACTTGGGAGAAGGTTTCATGATATTGAATTTGGCCATGATTTCATAGATATATCATCAAAAGCACAAACAAAAAAAAATATTAGACTATAACTAAATAAGAACTGTGCATGAAAGGACACAAGGAAGAAAATGAAAGGACAATCTGTGGAACAGGTGAATCCCTTTGAAAACCACACCTGATAGAGTGTTGATATCAAGACATAAAGAACCATATCTCTAAAGTGGGCATAGGATTGGAATAGATATTTCTCCAACTAAGATAATCAAATTGTCTTTAAGCCTGTGAAAAGATGGTCAACCTTACAAATGATTAAGTAAGCCAAATTCAAATGCACAGGAAAATCAAACCTCACTCCCATCACCAATGCTACTATCCACAAACCAAATAAGCAAAACAAAACAACTGCAGAGGGGGAGCAGAGGAACTGGAACCCCTGATGCCCTGTGGGTGGGAAGACAAAATGGTGTAGCTACAATGGAAAAAAAATATGGTCAATGCTCAAAAATAATTAAAAATTACTATTTTATCCAGCAATATCATTTGTATGAGGTATCTAGAGTAGTCAAAGTCATTGGGACAAAAGTACAATGATAGTCCTCAGGGAATGGAGAGGGGACTCTGAGGGGGTGCTTTAATTGTCACAAAGTATCAGTTGTATAAGGTGAAAAGAGCTCTGTGGAGAGTTGCTGGTAATGGTTACAGGACAATGACATGTAGCTGATGCCACTGAAGTGTACATTTAAAAATGGTGGTGAGGGTAAATTTTACCTGTTTCATTAAAATTCAAAAAAAAAAAAAAAAACTCAAGAAAATAGACCTAAAAGAGAAAATCTGAATCTGTACACTTTACACAAACATAGGTTACTTGGCAGGAAAGTCACTTATAAAATAACTAACCTGTGCCTGAAAACAGATTTAATTCATTTTCAAAGTGGAACCTCTTTGGCTTTAATGGCCCAACCTACAAATAAAGTTGCGGGGCACATGCATTTTTCACACAGGAAGTTCAGAGGCTTCAACATCGACTCCATTCCAGTCAGACTGAGCCCAGAGCTATTCCCTCTCAGTCATGCACCAAATAACAATGTTGTGGCCAAGGATGGACTGGATATATGATGGTGATGCCTCATGGCATATCATTGGGTTACTATTGACATCAGAGTTTTATTAGATTTTAGAAGTGCACTCCATGATGTCCACACAAGAAAAAACTCCTCATATGTTTCTCAGAAACCATCCTCTCACCATTAAGCAATGCCTGATTGGAAATTTTTTTTATGATTTTAATATGAGAAATTCAATTCGTCTTAAAATACAGGCACTTTTTGTTCTGTCTTATGGAGCAAAAAACAATTTTATATATAAAAAAAATTTTGAACATAGTATTTAGTCATCATAGTGAGCTAAGGAGAGTACATTTGAGGCTTCTCCCTGTCTAGAAGAGGCTGCTGAGAAGAGTAAAGGAAGCAGTGCTTTAAATAATGGGACCTAGGAGACAGAAAGTTTCTTCAGCTTTTCCTAAGCAGTACCACTTTTCAACCACTTATTCTAGAGAACCATCAAAGATGTGCAGCATGAGGTACTGGACATGAGAATGCAAATTACCCAATGTTTTGAAACAACACCTAAATGGGAATTTAAAATTTAAAAACAACAACAACAAAATCATCTATTCACACTTGGGGAGTCCAGATGAGCACATCTAAGTTTTCAGAAAAGCTTCTGGTCTGGTTCATCCCACTCCTCACCCAAAAACTCATATACAAAAGTTTCAGATTTTCTGAAAAGCAAATGTTCATCCTTCAAATGTTTGAAAAACGTGAGGTTTTTGGAAGTCAAAGCTCAGTAGTAAAAACAGAAACCAAAGATATCATCCTCTGAACTGCAGTAGCCCCATGGGTAGAAGCAGGGCCCTCTGGTGCCTACTTACCTGAGATCCATGATGGCTTTGTGGAGAAATTCACATCCCATACAGACTGCAGTAATTCAACACTGTTGTTGTTTTGGGGGGAGGGGAGTTTCCTGAACATTTTTGCCTCTGAGACCATGTGCCCAGTGGACTCCTGAGTCCACTATGTACACTTGGGAGGAGGGTCATGTAAGTTGCAAGACAGCTACACCTGAACCCACAGCCTTCACCTGGGGTGAAGCAAGGGCTCATCTACAAAGGGCAAGGGCTCATCTACAAAAAGAAATCAGAACTACAACAAAGACTTTTGAACGTCCACTATGCACACAAAAGATTGTGCCAAAATCTCTTCCACTATCCAATTTATTTCTTTTTTTAAAAGAGAGAGAGAGAGAGAGAGAGAGAGAGAGAGAGAGAGAGAGATGGAGTGAGAGAGCATTTTTTAATATTTATTTTTTTTTAGTTTTCGGCAGGCACAACATCTTTGTTTGTATGTGGTGCAGAGGATCGAACCCGGACTGCACACATGCCAGGCGAGCACGCTAACGCCTGAGCCATATCCCCAGCCCCTATCCAATTTATTTCTAAATTTATTTCTAAATTCCACAGAATATTAAAAAAAAAACAAAAACTGAACTCGATAAACAATCCCCAGGATCACTCATTAAATTCTTCTAGTATATTTTCTCGCCCCTCCCCCATCCTTGGGTTCTGGAGATCTAACTCAGGACCTGGGACATGCTAGGCAAGTACCCTACCTTTAAGCTATGCCCATGTCTTTGTTTGCATTTGATTTCTTGGTTTTGTCCTGGAGGAAGCCAGAAAGAACCAAGGCTTCATGCATATGGGCTCCTGCCTGCTCCACAAGCACTCTGCTACAGAGCCACACCCCAGCCTATCCTGTTGATTTGATTTTATTTTTCTCTTCACTCTGGGCCCTTTACCACCTCTGTCCCCATTAATATCTAAAATCTCCTAGACTGGCCATGAAGTCAGGATCCTCCCGCCTCAGCTACCCACATAGCTGGGATGATAGGCACACACACACCATGCCTGGCTAACTCTTCATCTCACAGAAAAGAAGAAAGAGAATGAGAACCCAAAGAACTTATCCCTGGACCTCAACCCAGAGCAGTACCTGGCCAATCTAACTAGATCCACTCACCCATGCTGCACATCTTCTAGGCATGCCGCTTAATTTGTGTGTGTGGGGTGTGTGTGTGTGTGTGTGTGTGTGTGTGTGTTTTAAGTGGGACTATCATATATATGGTTTGGCTTGGAAATATTTCCAAATATCTCAAAATTTTCTAAGAAATCTCTTGCACGCAGTCCACACCCTGCCACGAAATATCATAACTCAACCCTCCACTAAAGAACCTCACCTTTGGAAGCCATGTTGCACTTCTACTCCTCAAGCTTTCTCCCTGGTAAACTGAGGAACTCTGGAGCAACATCCTCTAATATACCCCACGCTAGACACGCCCACAGATGGCTCCACCCCTGAGTGATGATGCCAATACCCATACCACGCCCCTTGCCCCAGGCCCAGACAGGCTCCCTGGGGCTGCAGACTAAGCCCCGCCCTAGCCCACAGTACAGCCTAGACTCCTCTGATGACATTTAACCTACCTCTTCCAATCTTGGCTTCCCTTCACTGAGCATCCACTGAAACTAAACTTATTTCATCTCTACAACACCCAAAAATGTCTGTACTACTTTATGCCCACTTGGACTTCAGGGTACCAGGAATGGTGTTGTTTAGGCTTTTCAGAGCCACTGACCTCAAACCTCCTCTCACCACACTCTCACAGCCCACACACACTATGTGTTCTCACAGTCTTGACTCAAGCACGAGACACATTAGTGGATTTATTATTGCTTAAATAGTATTGAGCTTAGAATTAGGAGAGACTATACACTGGAATTGAATAATAATATTATAAGACATGGACTAATATTTTATGAAACTTAGATCATTGTTAAAAAAAAAAAAACACACCTTTTATTCTTGTTTTCAGTAAGGCAGCATGAACATGCAGGCACTCTACACTGAACTCCACCCATAGCCAATTTCTCTTGTTTTATTTTATGTTTTCCTCTCAGCAAGTTAATGGCAATAGTGCAGAAATCAAAATTTTAAAACCAAAAAAGCTGAAGGAATCCAGGTTTCTAACTTAATTCCAGGATAGACAGTTTCTCTGTAACCAAAAATCAAGAAGAGGCCCAACAAACAGATTGATGGGCAGTTAAATTCATGGAGGGCCTTTCACAGGCTATGACAGCAGATGGGCCCCAGGCTGTCTGCTTAGGACAATCTGCCATTTGAGGCACTGCATGTGCTTTGGGGCACATGGGGGAATATTTTAGGAACCAGAAGGTTTGGAGGAGATTGGAGACTGAGACAGTAGAGCAACCAAAATTGGGTTGAGCCACCAGTTGTCCCCAAAGCCATCTGCATTGTTCTGGGATCTCACTCCCCCTAGCCACAGCCCCCTCTGCTGATGGCCTTCTTTGCCCCCATGGGCTCTGGCAGGTCTGCCTCCAAATTCCAGGTCTCATGCTTTCTTTTGGAACCCTCTGCATGGGATCACAACTTATCTGTGATAGGTGGCCCTGTATACCAGCTCTGAGGTGCCCAACAAGGACTTTATAAGAAAGGGGAAATTGTGAAGGAGTCAGATGGGAAGAGGCCTGACTAATGAGAAAGCTAAAGAGGATGACAGTTTCAGGATGTCAGGCCAACAATGAGGGAGATGAAGAGAGGCAGGAAGCTGATTGTGAGGCAGGGATGGAGATGTCAAGGAGGTGGATGGGGTGGTGGTGATAAAATGGGCAGCTTAAGATGATATGGATGGAAATGTTGATACCAATGAGGATGCCAAGACAACAAGGAGGAAAAAAAAATAAGCCAGTCTTCCTGGTGCAGTCCTGTAATCCCAGCAACATGGAAGGCTAGAGCAGGAGGATCACAAATTCAAGCCTCAGTCTCAGCATTTCAGCAAGACTCGGCAGTATAGTGAGACCTAGTCTCAAAATCAGAAAATGGAAAGAAGCAGAGATGAAGTTCAGTGTTACAGTACCACTTGGTTCTGTCACCAGCACCAAGAAGAGAGAGAGAGAGAGAGAGAAAATGTTAAATAAATAAATAAATATCCCATGACCTGGTCTTTCCTTTTTATTTCTTCAAAGTACTTTAGAAAGAAAAAAATTGCAGTTTTTATTTTCATTTTATATTTTTGTACATTTTCATAGGTGTCAGGCACTTTTAATAGCCAAACCAGCCTTCACAGTCTTTATTGTATTTTGACCATGTTCAATATAAACTCAAAAAGAAAAAAATATATATATTTTAAATGAAAATAGAAATATGGCTGCAGTGGCACAATCTGTAACTTCAGTACCTCAGGTGACTGAGGCAGAAGATCAAAATCTGCCTGGCAATGGAGCCAGGCCCTGGCCAAAAAATAAATAAATAAATACATAATCAAAGTCTCGCATAAAAGTCAGTGTTAGTGGCCACTGGTTCACTCCTAGAAGCAAAGTAGAAGTGGGTATCTTATTCTCATTCCAGAAATTTTTGTGTCTATGCACTTAGCTGGACTGTAAGTTTATGGTTTGTATGAGATCATCTTAAAGTCAGAGATTAAACATCCCTTTTTTTCTTTTCCTTTATTATTTACAAATTTGATGTTTTTTAAATTTGTTGGTGTTTTAGTATGAAATCATGTTGTCCAATATTACACCAAAATTTTGGAGGTCACTACCACCAACAGCTGACATGTTCTCTCCTGCCACATATGGATGGAAATGTTGATACCAATGACAAGCAAGGAGAGAAAAAATAAGCCAGGCTTATTTTTTTAGAGTTCCTCTAACAGTCAAATAAAAAGGTTGGCCTTAGATTGATTTGTCTGGATTTTTCTTTTTTTAACCCAAATAACTCAAAGTTTCCATCACCTTTGTTTCATTCATTTCTGAGTACCCTGAATTCAAGCCAGGTAGTGACCTCCTTTCCTCCCCTCCTCCATCCAATCCACCTGGACTGACACCCTCACTTCCTTGTTCTCATTCTCTTCTCAACTCCAGTCAGGCTCTCCTCAGAGCTCACTCCATGATTTACACCAAGGAAGCAGCTCCAAATTGCCCAATCTCATGGCTAATTTTTCTAAGTCATCAAAAATTTTAGCCAATCATTTTTGTTTGTTTTCCTAGTTCACACTCTGTATGTGAAGCTTGGCTTCAGAGCATGTGACCTAAGTCCTTCATCCTTGTTACAAATGCCTGTGAAGGTAAGAACCCAGCACACACCAGGTCCTCCAGATGGAGCCATGCAATAATGGAGTTTTGAACAGCAAAGTGCAGGCTCAGAAACAACAACATTCTGCTGAACTCTGTTTTTTTTTTTCGTTGTTGTTGCTGTTTTAGTTTTCTGTTTTTTTTTTTTTTTAATTCGTTGTAGATAAACATAATATGTTAATTAATTTATTTATTTTTATATGGTACTGAGGATCAAACCCAGTGCCTCACAACCCTGAGGCAAGCACTCTGACATCAAGCCAAAATCCCAACCACTCAGGTCAACTTTTAAGAGTACATAATCCCTGCATGGTATGGGGCTGCACACCTGGAATTCCAAATACTCAGGAGACTGAAGCAGCAGGATTTAAAGTTCAAGGCCAGTCTGAATCTTAGTGAGAACCTCAGTAACTAAATTAGATCATGTCTAAAAATTTTACAATAGAATAAAAAGGACTGAGGAGAAGGCTCAGTGGCAAAGTGCCCCTAGGATCAATATTAAAAACAACAACAACACAATAACACTTATTTGTTTCATGATGGAAAATAAACATGTTCAATAAGGCTATTTAACATGCCTGTGGAAGTCTCAAAACCACACTCCATGAACTGGTGCATATGGAAAACTGATGACTCAACAGTTGGCTTGTAGAACATTGAATTTTGTGGAGATGATTTGATATCACTTGACCATTCACTGAATTTTTATTTTGTCCACCTAAATTTTATCTGCTTGCCTCATTCTCCCACATCACACCATTTAGTTCACTTAACCATAATAATCCTAAGAAAAATAGCTAATATTTATTAGTAGATTCTCTGTTCCACCTCTAATCTCTTCAAGGATACATAGAAACCAGGATTCTTTAGGACAAAATGGAGTACAAACTTAAATTATCAACATACTTAATCATCATTACTTGAAGTTTTTTTAAAGTCCTTTCTTTATTTAGTACTTGTACTTGAACCAAAGGTCACTTTGCCACTAAGCTACATTCCCAATCCCTTTTATTGTTTTGTCCTGAGGCAGGGTCCCCCTAAATTGCTGGGACTAGCCTAGAGCTAGCAACCCTGTTATAGCCTCCCATGTCCCTGAAATGCTAGGTAAAATTTGAAGATTTTAGTCAGAAAATTATCCTCTGGTGTCCCCTTTGCCCCACAGTCTCCACACTGATTATCCCTTCCTCTTTGTTCATTAGTGAGTCAATGACCTGAGGACATTCCTGGTTACAATCCCTGAATGTAGAATATCACAGGATCAATGCAAATTAGGCACTTGTCCCTATTAAATCCCTACGATTGATTTTCCTGAGAGGTGAACTACACTGTACCAACCTGAGAGCCCCAGACTGCATTGACCTTCATCATACTTCTGGGACAAAGCATTCCCCCTGGCACTAAACAGGCCCTCAGAAATATTTCTGCCAGTGGGGCAATCATTATTGTGGCACATTTTAATTAAATCACTGGTCAGGCTTGAAGCAGGACATGAAACTTTATTTGTCATGGCACGTGAGAAGTGCAGCGAGCAAGTCCCCTCTGCAACCTCTGACTCTGTGCAGCAGGTAGGGTACCTTTACACCTAATTGACCACAACAATTGAAATGACCAAGAGATCTTTATTGTAGCAGTGCAAAAGAGGAAAAAGGAGAGAGAGAGAGAGAGAGAGAGAGAGAGAGAGAAGAAGGAGAGCAAGAGCAAGAGAGGGAGACAGAGAGAGAAAGAGCAAGAGAGAGGAGCCCAGCAGGAGGGAGTATTTATAGCCCAAATCTAATGGGGTCTCTGGGGCTGCAAGCTGCCTTGGTGGTATACAGTGATTGGATCATACTGTAGTGTCATTTGCTGCCTTCAGACAGAAGGGGCAGGGGCTAGATGTGGGTTTCCATTGCACCAGACAGGTGGGGGTCCAGTATTCAGCCTTGAGTGGGGTTGAGTGTTCAGACTTGATGTAAACAGGTGATAAAGGACCCCACAGAGCAGGGTTTGAGTGAATGGGTTATCCTGCAGCTAACATTTGCTCAGCCTGACCTGAAGACAACTTAGTTGAGCCTGCCCTGCATCTAACAATGGCCATGTAAATACATTAATGTGACTGGTGAAATGTGGTTTTTCTACCAGCTTGGGCCATCTAACATAGTCCTAGAAAGAGAAAAAAAACATGATGAAAGTTTTTTTTCAGTCTTATCCTTAGAGGATGGATGGGGCCATGAGGGCTTTCATTCTTTTTTAGGACACACATTTTCTCTTTTGACTCAGGTGTGATGAATAGCCTGTGGGCTGGAATGGGTGTTGGAAGTCAGCAGTCTCTCAGGACTGGTTATCTTCAATGAAATTAAAGACCATTAAGTTGAACCTTTTGGAGAGACTTAGCAACAGTTTGAAGTAGAAGCAGTTTATTTTGGTAAGGGTGGATGTAGGGCCCTGGAGGAATTAACATTTTAATCTACCACAGGTGGTCTCCCAATTTCTGGATCCAAGCTGGCTTCCATTTCTGTGATCTGACCGAATCTGATACTAAACCTGTTTTTCTGATCTCTTAGATAGTGCTACCAATATTTTCGCCAGGCAATTACACTGACTGTCTTTAATTGTTGTTTCATTTTCCCCCTCTAATTTTAGGTATGCCTACTGTGGTAAGAAAAGGAGAATGGAAATGACATGGCTGGGGCAAACACTTTGGAGTTGCCTTTTAGAAATTTAAATATACCTGTTGGGACTTTTAACTCTTAGTACAATTCTTTTCAGTGAGGACAGACAGCAATTTTAAACCTGTATTATTTACCAAACACATACAGACATGCAAACACATGGTGTACATACATACACAAAACAAAACAATATACAAAGGCTTTGTAGATTTTTAAAAACATTTTACATTGAGGGCTAACCCTTGTAAATTGGTCTCTGAACAAAACAATGTGTAAAAACAAAACCTCCATAGTTGGATAAAATAGGATTGATCAGAAAAACACATTATCCTCTGCAGGCCAGATCAAAATTATAAGCTCAAAAAAAATGTACAATTATAAAAGCCTTCCTGGTGTCTGGCCTGATGTAGCCCTCAAATGTAAAAAGCATTTAGTAAAAGAAGTGAGGACTTGTGGGAACTCAGAGAAAGAAGAATTTTGATTTTTTTAATTGTAAGGGAATATAGACAAAGGCTGTGTGCACACCCCTCCCTTAAGGGATTTCCCAAAGAAGCAGCAAGGGAGCCTGCTTCCATCAGTCTAACAGTTAAAATTTGAGGGAGAATTTTCTCCTTTAAAATTGGGTTCTGTTTTGCCTTGTGTGGTGGCATTTTCCCTGGAGTTTGTGGGACTTATTAGAGAGTTCAGGACAGAGTATTCTGCTTGGGTATCCACTGCAAGATTGACACATTGGCCCCATATTTGGCAATTATTATAGATTGATGGGGGCTGAGAGGTATCTGAGTTTTTTTGATCTGGTTCTAAGCCAGCTTTTCCTGGTCTCTTGGATAGCACTGCCAATGTTTTAGCCAGGTATTTTGTAGCTTTATCAGCTGGGCTGCCATGGTTATTAAAAACCTCCTTGACCAACTCCAATAGTTGGGACATATGTATGGTGGCAAATTTTAGTAAAGCAACATGAGAGTGCAACAAAGAGAGAGGGAGAGACTCCTAAAATCATTTTGACTTTTTCTAAGTCTCAGCCTGGAAGAAGTTAAATAGACATTTTTAATCTATATTTTCACATGAGTTCTCTACTGAGCCTTTTTGCAGCCATGTATATTCCAGTGCAAGCCTTAGTGAGGTGCCTAGTGCTTTTTAACCATTTCCCCCACCACCCAGTGGTTGGTCATAAGTCCAGGTTAGGATTTGGGTTTCCCATGACAAAGCTAACAATCAAAACAATAAGTAGAAACAAATGGAAGGTGAAAGTCAACAATTTGACAGGGTGCTGAGCATGACTCAAGTCAGAGGATGGTGGTTTATTGGGTCCCTGATGAGTCCAATCTGCCAAAATAAAAAGAAAGAAATTGCTGTGGTGAACAGTCAGAGGACATTGTCTGCAACAGAGACAGACATGAACAAGCAAGAGACAGACATGGACAAGACACTCTCTCTTCCAATACTCTGGCATCAGACCATCCCCAAGTTCTATTTACCAGCTCAATGTGTTAAAAACCCTGTCAAAAAGAGCTAGGGTTCCAGGTCTGAGCTGCACCAGATACTCTTTCACAGGTGGGCTTGAATCCATGAACACAGGGTGTCCAGACCATGCAACCCAGAGATCTCCCAAATTTCAGAGAAATGGCAACCCTCTCTGTGAAGCAAGGATCAAGAATCCCTCATGCCCCAGAGCCACTTCCTGACTCCTGAAATCTGGCTGGAGCCTCCAAATGTTGTGGCACATTGGAAATAAATGACTAGGTCAGTCTTGAAGCAGGACATAAAACTTTATTCACTATGGCAGGGGTGGAAGGGCAGCAAACAATCTTTGACCCTTTGTAGAAGGTAGGATAAATTTTAATAGCTAAAAACTGGAAGCAACCAGTAACTCAAACCATTAGCATCATAAGAACTTGGTCAAAGTGACCTAGCTAAGGGAGTAGTACATGCTTTCCCCCACCACCAAAAAAAAGGAGGGGGGGACTAAAAGAAGAACATCTTCCATTGTATAAGAATAAAAGGAACACTTTTTCAGCTGATATGCATTGCTTAACAGTGTCTGCTAAGAAGGTGAAGTGAGTTTTCTTTTGTGAGAGCTATTTTTTATATGAAATGGAGTCCCACTGTAAAAGGGGGTTTGTCTGCTCAAGGCACATATAGTTTAACCCATAACATGATGAAATCTTAACTCTATTCCCATCATAGAGAGCTTTCTCAATCATTCATTTTCCCTGCTTCCAACTTCACTTTCATGCAATATACCCCAGACATTTTCAATTCCATAATGGAAAATAAACAAATGAAAAAACCTTCACTAACTTGCCTTGGCTGAAGGATCACAACAGATTGATACCCAGTGCAGTGTCCTTCAGGATCAGGACCCTTCCTGTTGTCCAGCCTCACCTTCCTCCACTCACTTGCACAATCATTGATGCATGCCAAAATAAAAAGTTAAAAAATAAATAAGTAAAAGCAACTGCTCCTGATTCTCTGGATGCATGATCCTTGATGTATATTTTTTAAAATTTGATCATATTGCACTTTCTCCATTATGGCCTTGAAAAAGTGTTGAACAAGGAGATTGCTCCATCTTGGCACATGCCCATTCTACTCTGTAGCCATCACACTAGAACAGGGTAGGTACTGTACCCTGTGATACAGCATTGAGAATTTCTGTTGAGGGATGGGAGCTAAGTATAAATTTATTTTCTCCCAGAAGATTACTAGTTCAGCCATGGAGGGTGAATGCCTGTAATACCTGCAACTCTGGAAGCTTAGGCAGAAGGGTCACAAGTTGTAGACCATCATAGGTAACTTAGTGACACCCTGTGTCAAGATAAAAAGTATGGGTTAGAAATATAGGTCAGCAACAGAGAGCTTGCCTACCAAGTACAATGCCCTAAGTTCAATACCCAGATTCATGAAGAAGAAGAAGAAGAAAAAGAAGAAGAAGAAGAAGAAGAAGAAGAAGAAGAAGAAGAAGAAGAAGAAGAAGAAGAGAAGAAGAAGAAGACAAAAGAGAAAACAATTTTTCAAAACAAATAAAATTTAATAAACACATGAGGAAAAGCTATATAAACCAGGACACTATTAGCAGAAACACTGATATTTAAAAAGGAAACAGAACCTAACTGAGCAATGTGTAATAGGAAGGAATACTTTCAAACTCATTTTCTGAGGTCAGAATTACACAGATTTCAGAGCCCAAGACAGTATAAGAAAACTATAGATAAACAAATTCTGACAAATGTTGTGAAAAAAAAAGTATTTAACAAATTCTAACAAAGTGAATTCAATAATGCATTTAAAAAATGATAGGACTAAGAATATAACGAGGAAAGTGTGTATTTATCTAATGCCCACAAGGTCCTGGGTTTGATCCTCAATAACACACACACACACACACACACACACACACACACACATGAAAAACAAATTTAAAAATGCTACACCATGATCAAATGGGATTTATTCCTGAAATATAAGATAATTCAACATGTGGAAAATCAATGCAATCTAGTACATTCATGGAAGAAAGAACAGAAACCACATGATCATTTTAGCTGATGCGAGGGGGCGGGGGGAAAGCACTTGACAAAGTTCAACACTCATTCATTAGAGAAACAATTAATAAACCAAGAGTAGAAGGCATTGGTCTCAGCATCATAAAAACTATATAAGGAAAGCCCACAGCCGACACCAAACTTAACAGTAAGAGACTGGAAGCCTCTCCTCTAAGATCAGGAAGGAACCAAGGATGCCCAGTCTTGCCACTTCTATTCAACAGAGTACTAGGAGCTCTATGAGCAAGTAGGCCAGAAAAAGAATTAACAAACCTCCAAATTAGAAAGAAGAGGTAATGTTCATGGATGACAGAAAAAACAGCCTAAATGTTCCTCACAAAACTTTCAGAGATGACTTCAAAATTCATCAAATTATAGGATAAAAATAACTTATGTTCCTATGTGCTACAAATGAACAGTCCAAAAAAGAATTGAAGAAATAAATCTTATTACATAAGCAACAAAAAGAATGAAATAGTGGGTGGGGTTGTGGCTCAGAGGTAGAGCACTTGCCTAACACATACAAGGCCCAGGTTTCATGCTCAGCACCACATAAAAATAAATAAATATATCAAAGGTATTGTGGACAGCCACAACTAACAAATAAATATTACAAAAGAATAAAATAAGTGAAAAACTTACTAGAGAGGCAAAAGACTCAATTTTTCAAAACCTCAGAACATAATGGAAAGAACTGGAATGAAAAACAAATAAGTAAATGGTGTTGTGGGGAGCCACATTGAGTGACCACACCTTCCAGTCCTGATGCACCACAGGGATGTGAAAGATCACTGTAGTCTGGCACAGTGGTGCCATGACTTGTGTCTCAGTCTTTTCCCCTGCCCAGAGAGCAAAGAGGTCCTCTTTGTGAGGTGCGCCCCTAGGTGGGAACTCACCTTTTTCCTTGTAGTCCTGCCCCTTCTGGCTTTTTTTTCAATAGAAGTTTCTAAGAACAAGAGTCCCCTCTTATAAAAGCTCACTTCTGTGCATGTTCCCTCTCTCTTGTCACCCTCTTGTGGCTTTCTCATGCTGTCCCTTTTGGGAGCCTCAGGAAAAGCCAGGGAAGCTGTCCTGAAGCTTGTGTAAAGGTAAATTGTGTCTGTGTTTTATTTTGTGTCCCTGCAAATTCACATGAGTGATCTTAGTTCAGCTGCCCATGCTGGACAGGGGCAGCAAGGTATCTTATGTTCAAGAGCTGAAAGACTTCATATTGATAATATTTCCATATAACTCACACTTCTGTACAGATTCAATGCATTCTTATTAAAATCTCAATGGTATATTTGTATATATAGGAAAAAACAACTTAAAATTCATATGAATTCTCAAGAGATTCTGAATTGCCCAAGCAATCCAAAGATGGAAGAATTAAGAGATCTCACAAATTCTAAATTCAACACTTCACAATTCTACAGTAAAAATTATGGTACTGACATGAAGAGCAACAGAGAGAACACTGAAACACAAAAGTCAGCCAGGGAGAAACCCATGTGTATATGGAAAGATGGTCTTCGACAAGGGTGTCCACCTCCACAGTAGGGAAAGGACAGGATCTTAAATATTTAGTGTAAATAAAATTGATATTCATATTCAAAGAATGAAGTGAGATTCTTATTTCACACCATATGTATAAAACAACATGAAATACAAGAAAGAGTTAAATGAAGGCCTGAAGCTTTAAAAATCCTAAAAGAAATGATACAAATGACATGAAATGTGTTTATGGCCTCTTGGATTGACATTAAAAGCACAATATGACATTAAGAAGTCAAATATGACCACATGAAACATGAAAAAGTAGGGCTAAGGTTGTTGCCCAGTGGTAAGTATGTGCATAGCATGTATAAGGCCTGGGTTTAAGCTCCAGTAAATACACACACACAAACACACACATAGACGCACACACTACTGATTCTGTTTCCCTGGTTGAACTGTCATTTATACATATTTTCTTCCCACTTTGAGGAAAAAGTTTTTGGGTTTGACACAGGATAATTATACAACTTTAGGTGGAAGTATCACTTTGCTACTGTTCTTATTTGAAGAACTTGTACTCATTTGAAGTATGGCTTGAGAAGATTTGTATGGGTGGCAGGTTGTCATGCCTATCACTCCTTTGGTTTAAAACAATGATTATTCTGAAAATTCTACTGAAAAATAATTTCAGTTGCCTATGCTGCCACAAGGTAAACAATGTGTAATTTTTTATACAACTGATAAGTTTAAGATATTTAAGATAACAGAGAATATTAGACAATATGTTGGGGGATGACTAATGTAATCTAGGAGCTAAACACAATTAGCTACATTAGCCCTTACTGCGTGTGTCACACATGTCTGTGTATGGACCATGTCTGTTAATTCCAGGAGGAAAAAGAAAAGATTAAACTAAAAGAAAGCACATTTTTGAATAAAGAAATGATACTCTCTCTGTACTCATAGAATTTTAACGAGATGACAAAATACTAAGAGAGCCATGACCTCTACCATCCCTACAAATGAGACCATAAAAGGTAAGGGGAAAATGAGGACCTAGACTGGGTGCCTCATTTAGGGAGCAGAAATTCACCTAATAAGGGGTAAACAGATCTGAAGCAAAAGGATGCTCAAAACTTCTGTCCAGGAACATCTTGGTATTACATTGGCTGTATATTACATTTCCTTTGGTGTCATAAATGATCATTTTTATTTTAGTGGCCTAGATCCTGTTTCTTCTACATAATGCTAGTGTGTTTTACTGATGATTTTGATTTTCGATATCTACTAGGAAGGGAAATTTATGTGAATCTGCCATAAGCTTAAAAGTGTTCTAGAAATTTGAGCCCAAACTATTTATAAAGTCTTTTCTATTCTTCCAGACAAAGAAGTAGAAGATTATTTCTTGTACTTAAGAGACTGCCATAGTTTGGAAGTGAGAGTCCCCCAAAGGCTGAGATGTTTAAGGATTTGTCCCCAGCATGCTGCTCATGGGAAATGATGAATGTTCAGAAGTAGGGCCTAGAGGAAAGTTGTTGGGTCATTGGGGATATGCTCTCAACGTCAAGTGATTTTGGGTTTTATTTTATTCATTTATTTATATGCAGTACTGAGAATCCAACCAGTGCCTCTTGCACACATGCTAGGCAAGCGCTAACACTGATCCACAACCCAAGACTAAGGTGAGCAGTTTTTTTTCAACACATGCTCTCATCATGAAGTGCAGCCTTCCTCCAGGCCAAAAGCAGTGTGCCAAATTGACATTGGAGTGAAATATCCAAAATGGAGCCAAAGGAACCATTCTTCTTTACAACTTGATTATATCAGTTATTTGCTATACTGACAGAAAGCTGACAGACACAAGAATGAAAACTAATAATCCTGATTGAATAGTTGAACCATGTTCTCTCTTATAAGGGTAAAATGTTCTTTGCATATCTTCATTGGACCAGCTTGGCCAAGATAATCTTTTAAGAATAGTTGACTTTAGAGCATTGAATTCAATTTAGTCTTGTGACTTTCATCAAACAATGAAATATAAATAGATTGAAATGTGTGTAATAATGAGAAAGATTTATCACCTCTTAGATATATTTCTTTTCTTTTTTAATTTACAAAAGACAATTTTATTTTATGTATGAATCTAATCTAATGTTTGGAGTTATTTATTACCATGGCACTATTTAGACAAAAATGACTCACCTACAAAACTTCTGTTATATTTTAAAACCATATCATACAATTGAGTCTTTGAAAATATTTGTTGAATTTCCAGAAATATATGTATTATAATTGCATCTGAAAATCATTTTGTCAATTGAAATATATTTTTTTTTGTAAAATTTAGAGGAAAACCCATTTCCTTATTGAAATGTTTCAAGAGGCTTCTTCTTTTTTCAGTCACAAAAATGAAGAGGTAGAACCTAAGGTCCACACCACATCCAGGATCATGGAAAGGCATTTGCTCTGGTGCTTACATCAAATGCGGAAACTGAATTAGGGTTGTGAAATAAAACATGTGGAAGCCATTGGTTTTGCTTAGGCTCCAAAATAGAATAAACAGACCAAATCAACATGGAGCACCATCCCAGTAGCTGAGTGCTATGGATCTCAAATGGTCCTAAAGGCCATGTGCTACAGGTTGGGTTGCCAGGCTGTGGTACCACTGGGAGGTGGGAGAAACATCAGGAGGCAACTTCAGGTAGAAACACATTGGAAGGCATTAGGTCTTTGGGATCATGTACTTGAAGAGGATTTTGGGATCCTGACCTTTCTTCTCTGGTCTCTTTTTGCTTCCTGGCTACCTTGATGTGAGAAGTTTTGTTCAACCACATGCTTCCCACCAAGATGTTCAGCTTTACCACAGAGCCAAAGGGATGAGACCAAGGGATCATGGACTGAAACCTCTGGAACTCCTTTGAAGTTGCTTAACTCAGGTATTTTGTCACAGCAATGGGAAGCTAACATTGAGTTTTGATCCATGTGGAAAGTTTTAAATCACTTAAAAATTAGCTGTAAACAACTAAATTGTCTCTATATATCACTTCTGTTTTCCATCAATGCTGCATAATTATGTTATTGCCCACAGTTCTTCAAATCTGTTCTGATTCTGAAGGCTACCTGATTTACAAGTCATTTTGTTAGTTTCTTAAATAAACTCATTTTGAATTAATCTCATCTAAGATGTTCTTCCAGCTTATTCAGGCTTCCATTTAGGGACAGGGCAATGACGCTTGGAATTTTACTTCTTGAAGAAGAGGAGGCCAGGGACTCACAATCCACAAGTCAACAATAATGAACTAGAGTGCTCCTGCACACACACCAAATGAGGAGTGGCAGACCCTGCTCATTAGGGAGGCTTCACTAAAACCAAGTCAAAGACATTTGCAGCACCTGTGAATTTTCTGCAAACCAAACTTTGAGAGCAGCCCATCACTTTCAATGAAGCTTTAACAGCAGATTTTTCAGTGCAGCTCAGGGAGTTAACCACAATTCCACGGTGCTCACTCACAATCATTGGCATAATGGCACACTGCATAACACTGAGACCATTTTGCTTTCTCATTCTCAGCTTACCCTTTGCAATTTGTACAGGGGTCACACATTCTCCAAATCATTTTTCTGTCAAGTACCTATTATTGAGAGCAGATGTGGTGTGAACCCATTTATTATGAATGAAACAACATTCCAAGAATGTCAGGTGTAGTCCTATTGGGCAGCCCCATCTACCATGGATATGGTCTTTGAAGGTGAATAGATAAAGAAAATAGATGACAGATACATTGATCTTGCATGTGTCTGAAGAAATGAATGAATGTTTGCTCAAACCACATTTGTTTGTATCCTCTGTTCTCTCATTCCATGAATCTGTCAAGATTTATAAAACTCAGATTGACTTTTTCACAACTTCATAATGGACCAGTAAATGGACAGACTCTCTCATCACAAACCTTGTTATGATATACCTTTGAAATGTGGAGCTGGCTTTTTCTATGACTGCATTTCAACCACTGTTGTGGTAACCTACCTACCATGAACTGAAGGAAGATTTAAACTTTGTAGGAATCTATGGGCACAGTGGTGCTCAAATGTAATACCAGCAACTCTGGAGAACTGCTTCCTCAACTTAACAAGGCTCCCAGAAATATTGCAAGAATCTGTCTCAAAAAAAATTAAAAAAATAAAAAAGATCAAACAACAACAAAAATACTTTTCTGGAATAAAATTCTGGAAATGTGGTTCAGTCATTAGGTAATTGAAAGATCTCTCATGTTCAAAGACAGGAAGAATTAATATCATAAAAATGGCCTTAATATTAAATAGAGGATGCCATCAGAAGCCTACCAACCAAGAAAGACCAGGACCAAACTGATACACAGCTGAGTTCTGTAAGACCTTAAAAGAAGGACTAACACTAATAATTCTCAAACTATTTCATGAAATACAAACAGGGAACACTTCTGAACACATTCTATAAGTTCAATATCACCCTGATTTCAAAACCAGACAAAGACACATCAAAGAAAGAAAATTCAGTTGAATATCTCTAAGAAATACAGATGCAAAAATTCTCAATAAAATTCTGGCAAATCAAATTCAAAAACATATCAAAAAGATAGTACATGATCAAGTAGGGTTCATCCCAGGGATGCAAGGTTGATTCAACATATGGAAAGCAATAAATGTAATTCATCACATCAATAGACTCAGAGAGAAAAATCATATGATCATCTCAATAGATGCAGAGAAGGCATTTGACAAAATACAGCATTCTTTCATGTTCAAAACATTAGAAAAATAGGGATATCAGGAACATACCTCAAACTTGGAAAGGCTATCTATGCTAAGCCCCAGGCCAACATCATTCTAAATGCTGAAAAATTGCAAGCATTCCTTCTAAAAACTGGAGCAAGACAGGGATGCCCTGTTTCACCACTTCAATTTAACATAGTTTTTGAAACTCAAGCCTCAGCAATCAGACAGACAAAGAAATTAAAGAGATATGGATAAGAAAAGAAGAACTCAAATTATCACTATTTGCAGATGATATGACTCTATACCTAGAAGGCATAAAACATTCCACCAGAAATCTTCTAGACCTAACAAATGAATTGAGTAAAATAGCTGGATATAAAATGAACACCTATATCAAAGGCATTCCTCTACATCAGTGACAAATCCTCAGAGAGAGAAACTAGGAAAACCACCCCATTTACAATAGTCTCCAAAAACAATAAAATACTTTGGAATAAACTTAATGAAAGAAGTGAAAGACCTACAATACAAACTAGAGCACGCTAAATTAATTAGTTAATTAATTAATTAAGTAAGTAAGTAATGAAGACCTTAGAAGATGGAAAGATCTACCTTGCTCTTGGGTAGGCAGAATTAATATTGTCAAAATGACCATACTACCAAAAGCACTGTACAGATTCAATGCAATCCCAATCAAAATCCCAATGATATTTCACATAGAAATGGAAAAAGCAATTTTGAAATTCATCTGGAAAAAAAGAGACCCAGAATGTCAAAGTAAACCTTAGCATGAAGAGTGAAGCAGGTAGCTTTACTATTCAAGATTTTAAACAATACTACAGAGCAATAGTAACAAAAGAAGCATGTTATTGGCACCAAAACAGACCTCTAGACCTTTGTACAGAATACAGGAAGCAGAGACTAACCCAGGTAACTGCAGTTATCTAGTATTAGACAAAGGTACCAAAAATGTACATTGGAGAAAAGATAGCCTCTTCAACAAACAGTGCTGGGAAAAGTGGAAATCCTCATGTAACAAAATGAAATTAAACCTCTATCTCTCACCATGCACAAAAATCACCTCAAAGTAGATCGAGGACCTAAGAATTAAACCTGAGACCTTGCACCAAAACCTCCATCATGTCAGATTAGGCCTCAACTTCATTTATAAGACTCCTATAGTGCAAGAATTAAACCAAAAATTAACAAATGGGATGGATTCAAACTAAAATATTCTCCCTGATAAGTGGATGCTGATCCATAATGGGAGGGGGATGAGAAGAATGGAAAAACTTTGATTAGCTAAAAAAGAGGGAGGTCAGGGGAAAAGGCTTGGGGACAGGAAAGATGATGAAATGAGAAGCACATCATTACCCTAGGTACATGTATGACTGCACATATGGTGCAAAGCTACATAGAGTACCACCAGGAAATGAAAAATTGTGTTCCATTTCTGTACAGTAAATCAAAAGGCATTGAATATGTACCTAATGGGGATAAATAAATAATTTTTTAAAAAAAAATTTACAAGAACACCATTTACCAAAAATAAATAAATAAAATAAAATAAACCAAAATGTACTTGGAGCAACTGCAAATTGATGGGAATATCTGTGAAA
Source organism: Marmota flaviventris (assembly GCF_047511675.1). NCBI lineage: Eukaryota > Metazoa > Chordata > Mammalia > Rodentia > Sciuridae > Marmota > Marmota flaviventris. The sequence goes on from NC_092501.1 coordinate 44,900,098, forward strand.
TTTTATATGGGAATTTGTTTTCAACACACTTTATAGGACCCAAACAATTACACACTTCAAAGACTGAATCCTTTATTCACCTGAAAATTCTACATATACCCACATGGGTTCCTCTTACACAGGGGAGATCTTAGAATGATCCCTGCCACCTGGAGCACACAAAGACCTTTAAGGAGAGGTCTGGGGTGACCAGGAAATAGCAGAGTGCCCTTGTTAGGATCCTGATGTATCAGGTCTGCCTGGTCTTATGGCTTCCTTATCCCTGTGAATCTTGGTCCCCTGGTAAAGCTGGATGGAGCCCCTCAGAGACACCAGGCAGTGTAAGCATCTTTAGTTTGTGACCAGACACAAACTCCTGACTCCTGTCCTGAGCAGAGTATCAACTGCCCTGCTAGGGATTCAGTCCCCAGCTCCAGCCAGAAACCCTGCTAGGCCTTTGCTTGGCAGTGGGGGAATCCCCCCTGAGAGCTGTCAAGAGATATCTCATTGCACCTCGCTGGGCTGAAGCCTGATTTCTCCTCCAGAAGCAGAACAGTGCCAGCTTCTTCCAATTAAGGCTTCCTCCCTGCTTTAGAGGAGGTGACCAGACAGAGCCTGGCATCCAAAAAAAACTAACAAACAAACAAACAAAAAAAAAAAACAGGACTTGACAGGCAAGAAATGTGACCTGGTCCTGGGCACTTCAGCATCTCAGTTTTCAGGCTCAAGAAGTGGCAGGGAACCCCTCCCACATGGGGTCAACAAGCTAATCCTGATTGTAGGCATATGACTTTGCAGAGGCCCTGAAACCCAACTTTCCACCCCGGCCTCTCACCCAGCAACCTCTTCCAGCTTGGAAACCAAAGGCTGAGTCCAGAGTGGGCCTCCTGTGAGCTTGCAGATGCCTTTTGACAAAACCCCACCTGGACCCACAGAGATCTGCTGATGGAAACCAGGACTTAGCTTAGCACCGCCCCAAACACATGGACCCCCATGCCAGCATACCCCAGAGCCTGTCACAGACACTGGCCTGCAAAAACAACCTGTGCAATAGAACATAGATGTTATAAACTTTTACAATGAAAAGAACACACCACTACACTTGCTCTAGCCTTGAAAGTTACCAGGCTATTTGGAACAACTCTATGAGAGTACATTTGATATCTTTCATAAATATATTCTTGGAAAAATTCAACTTCCCAAAAATGACTCAAGGAGAACCACTGAGAATCATTGAAAAATACAAAATCAGTCATAAAAAATTTTCCTGTAAAGGAAAGGTCAGACTCCGTCACTGAAAAATCCAAACATTTCATAAAGTTATACATGTAAATTTGCACAAGATTTTAGAGAATAGTAAGAGAGATGATATACCTAATTCATACTAAAGCTATTTTATGACCCAAACTCTTGAAGATAGTGCTGGCAAAAACCTGAGTATCAGGAAATTCTTGAAAATAGGTGCAAAAATGTTAATTGAAGTACTAGGTACCTTAATGTAGAAACACATAAATAGGATACATGTATGATGCTCTACTAGGCTTTCTAAAAGAAAAACATTTTTCTTTAAGAAAAATCTATGCAGATCTCTATGACTGGGTTATAATCTTGCAATCAATGAAAACAGCATTTGAAAATTCAAAATCTACAGAAAGGGAAGACATAAATAAATTCAGGTAATGACTGGGGTTGAGGTTCAGTGGGAGAGTGCTTGCCTAGCATGGAAGAAGTACTGTGTTTGATGCTCAGCACTGCATATAAATCACCAAAATAAAAGTCCATTGACAACCAAAAAACATTTAAAAATAAATAAATGAATTAGTTAGCTAGTTAGTTAAAAACAAATTCAGTTGAGTTTTCTTATAATATTGGTGAAAAAAAATGTTTTTGCCCAAGTCCAAATGCAACTTTCAAAAGTTTAGCGCAGGGGCTGGAGTTGTGGCTCAGAGGTAGAGCACCCATGTACCACATGTGAGGCACTGGTTTCTATGTTCAGCACCACATATAAATAAAAGAAAAATATTGCATCCAAGTATAACTAAAAAAATAAATATTTAAAAATTTAGGGCATATAAATCTAGTCCATGTGTTTTTACTGGGTGAATGCCTATGTGTAAATTCAAGAATAATCATTACACTTTCAGCTCTTCTTTCATTTTCAGAATTATCATATTATAAAGCTAATTTTGAAACTTGATATTTCACTGGTCATTATTTCCTAGAACATTCTCAAAATAACTGCATTAGTCTGTTATTTTTAACTGTGCTGTGCTAACCTTAGATTTTAAACATCCCTTAAAGCTACAAGTGGTAAAGTTTAGTGATGCTACTGGGATATATTGGGACCTTTAAGAGGTGGGGCTTATGGGGAGAATTTTAGGTTATTGGTGGCAATCTTCAAGGGGATTATGGGGCCCTGGCCCCTCCCTCTTTCTAACTATGTCTTCCTGGTGGTAGACAGTTTTACTCTACCCTGATGCACTATCTCCCTTCAGGCCCAACTGACCATGAACTGAAACCTCCAAAACCATGAGCCAAGCCTGGCCTGGTCAACCACACCCATAATCCCAGCAACTCAGGAGGCAGAGGCAGGAATACCACAAGTTCAAGGCCAGCCTGAGAAACTTAGTGAGAATAGGTCTCAAAGAATTAAAACACCCAGGAAAGTAGTTCAGTGTCAAAAAGCCCTGGAATTAATCCCCAGACAACTTAAAAAAAAAAGTCAAATAATCCTTGTCACAGATATGAATTATAGTGGTGGAGAACTAACACATCTAGCTGGATTACTTTATCTAAAACTTCTTATCTGGGGGTTCTGTGTTCTCTAAGAAAGGACCATCATTTTCTTATGGAAACATCTAGTAGCAGACTTGATAGACATCTGCAATTCCAATAAACATGCCAAGTGACTACCTAAAGGGATTGTGTAAATAACAGATTTCCCTGTTGGAGAGTTGCTATTTCCCCATCTCTTCTCAATCTCATTATAGGAAGGAAAATATTTTCAAAATGAAGGTTTTTATGTTACACAACTTGGAAATTCATACAAAATGTGCTTTATTGTGTAATTTAATAAATATAGCATTTTGTACTTGCACAATCTAAATAAATATGAGACACATGACAAACATAGCATATCAGATTATAAGAGATGGGGCTTATGGGGAGAATTTTAGGTCATTGGTGGCAGATCTTCAAGGGGATTATGGGGCCCTGGCCCCTCCCTCTTTCTTCCTGTGTCTTTTCACAATGTTGTGAGCTTTTCACAATGGCTGTGAGGAGGTGGGCAAAGTACAATAAACACAAGAGCAAGGTTTCTCTAAAAGTCCTAGTGTTACTAAATGATCATAACCAGTATACACCGTTTGTAATTAAGTATTGTTTGATTAAAATGGGAAGTGCTACCAAACAGAGCTCTGGCCTAGGTCTGCTTCTACACAAAACACCCTAGGAGTCAACTGGAAATTCAAAAGTTGTTGGTTCCTCTTTTCACTGGCACTGTGTGAATGGTGCCCCCTAGTGGTTTGAGAGATGTAGCCTGCAGAGCTGTTTTTGCAGGAGCTGTGGAAGAAACAGGAAACTCTGGAATACTTCAAAGTGTTCTGAGTCCTAAAACCAAAATTATAAAAATGGTTCCAAGTGGGAGGTTCCCAGGTACCCCCCAGGTTGAAGATTGTCTCAAAAACTCATATTGACAATATCTGAATGCTCACCTGGGCATGCTGAAACCAACATGCCCAGGTAATGGTCAAATTGCAATGGAATCCCAACAAGGACTCTTGTCCCACTGCAGGAGGTTCCAGTGGTTCTTGAGATTTCAGTAGTTGGAGCTGCAGCTTCAAAGGAAGCCATGTCTTTGGTGGGGAAAACTCAGGTAGTGCTGTGCCTTTTAGGTGGATGGAGGTGTCTATTTAAATAACAGAGAAAGGTGCTTTCAAGAATATAAATTGGAAATGGAATGACACTGTAATAGATATATGCCTGCCACAGTATAGCAGGTAGGCATATAGTAGGCAGGCATATACCTGCCACATATGCTTGAGTATATTCACTATGAGCACAGTGGGAGAGCTTAGGGCTGAGGAAGATTTTTAAAGGCAATATTAAAAAGAAGTACAAAAGAAATTTCAAAACAACAAATCTGGGCAACAATGGTTAATCACAAGGATTATGTGAGATCAAAGATAAATATACAGTTGATGGAAAGACCTCCTTGCAGAAGTCTGTTCCTAGAAGGCTGCATTATAGCAAAATGTTGTGAACTTTTCTCAGGCAATCCTGGGTGAGATGGCTTCCTTCATAATGTCCTAGCTTCTCTATTTCTTGGTCTTTCTTGTGGTTAGATTTGACACAGAAGGAAATTTATTTTGATATCAATGATGCTGACAACTTTTTGAGAGTCCAGGCTATCCTGGAAAGCTATTCTGTGTCCTGAAGATACTGTGCTGGTCCATGGAGGATAGCAGCAGACTTCAGAACACTCCATACACTGGAACCTTAGAGGATCTTACCTCCAAGTGGAAGGAAATGTCTGAGGCAGGGCTGGGCAAGAAGTGTCTTGCACATGTTTGTTTAAATTTGTGTCTGTTGCTGTGGAGGGCCTGCATAAGTCCAACCTTCTCCAGGGAACTCTCTAATGCTTGGAAATACCCAGTCACATGAGCCATCCTCTTCACTGTGACCTCCCTATGTCTTCATAGCAGAGTAGCCAGGTCTTTCCAGTGGAGCCTGCTGGGGGCCACAGGGTCATGCAGAGGTGCTGTTGTCAGATGGCTCTGGGCATCCTGGTAGTGGAAAACCTGATAAGCTTGGACAGGGGACTCCTTTTGTTTCCTGGCAGCAAATATCCTCTGTTTCTCTCCAGTTGGTAGTCTGGATCTTTTGTTTTGATACCAATTCTAAAAAGAAAGACAATTTATTTTCAATCAAATATTTTATAGGTAACCTTAGTTTCAGCATTACCACTGACTTGCTTCTTGACCTGGAGTAGACACAAAAAAGAAAATTCTTCCTGGGTTCTCCATATAATGCAGGTTGTGAAAGGTGCCCAATTCCAAATTCCTAACTGTCCCCACAGTCTACAGCAGCCCTCCTGTCCATGAGAACCCAGGCTTTTCAAAGTCTCCCAGCAACCTCTCTGCAATTTATGTATTTAGAATGAACAGATCCCGAGCTGCCCTACACACATTCCCACAACTTCTTAATTTTTCTCAAGCTGCCCCATCAAGGTACAGTCATGACTCAGTGTATTGTAAGAATATTCTTAAATGTGTTGTATTTAAAATACACATACAGAACAAGCAAGCTTTTGTCACAACTGGGCAGTGCATTGTACACGTGATTTGAACAACTTCACTGAACAACTCTAGTCTTCATGTTTTTCTCCTGCATCAATTGAGGATACCTGCAATGCCAGCTGTAGTCCCCAGAGTTCAGTGGTGAGTGTATGGAGATGAGAATAAGTTGGGGGCCGTGAATCAAGTCAAGTTGGCACCTGGCAGTTTGCCAGGAGGAGTGGTTTGTGAGGCAACGCCACCAAGTCATTAAGATGGTGGGGATTACTTATCGGCTGATTGCTGTATCTGAATAATGCTAACTGAGTCAAGCTGTGTGTGATCAGTTAGGTATATATACCGCTGTTCTGTAATAAAGCAGTTCCCGCTTCAACCTTCAAGTTGCTTGTCACCTCCCGGTTATTTTGCCCAGCCGGACTGCGGGAAGAAAATGCTTTTTCGACTATGCAACCCAATGAGCTAGGGTTGTAGAGGGGCACAGACAAGAGTGTCTGTAAGCCTTTTGCTATTTGATCATTCCTGGAACCCATCCCCAAGTTCAGAATAGCATTAGGTTAAGAGCTGGAAATGATCTTCCATACATGCTTAAGATTGTTAAAATTGTCACTATACATAACAACTGGGACCTCTAAAAACACGTTCTCATTTTCTCTTTCCAACATAATTAGAAAGATGAGGTGCAAGATTCCATAATATGTCAGTGGTGACAGAGAATTTAGCAAGTAAGGTACAAAAATCAAACCAAAATTCAAGTAGATTTTGTTCAAATGATCGATTAAGAATCTCCAAATCATGTTTTTTAAATTTTTGCCATGGTTTTCCTTTCCTCTTTCTTGAATGTTTCTCCTTCTTCCTCATGACTATCTTCAAGTGAAGATGCTGAAAAAGATGGAAACATAAAGAACAGAATTTAGGAATACTAGAGGCATCCAGAGAAAGAAAAGATTATTTGTTGACTAAGATTTTTTAAAGGTGGAGCTCTGCCTCACACCTTATTCATAATAATAAAAAAAAGTATTAAGGGCCTATCTTTAAAAATATGAGGATACCATGATATTATGATCTGCAGGCTGGGAAAGGATTTTGGTCTAACAAAAATTCAAAAATATAAACAAAGAGACTAATGCAAAATTCTCAGCCATAATAGTAACTGAGAAAGTACAAATAAATCAGCTCACATCAATCTCACACCAAAAACTTTAAGTGGTGGCAGTAGAGTAGGGTTGGAATAAGATTAAATAAACTAGGGAGTAAGCATTGAGATGATACAAGTATTGATGTTTTTATGACCACCTTCATTTTTTGGTCTATAATATAATGTACAAACTGAGCTTACTGTTCAACATAACAATCAAACAAAGGATACTGAAGTTTTTGCAGGATGTTTACATGACCTTTTCCTAACCCCTCTCCAACAGGATGGTGCCAAGGGCTTGCCAAGTATTTGTATGGGGGCTTTGATTGTTTGGTGGTACTGAGAATTGAGCCAGAGCCTCAGGCATGCTAGGCAAGCACTCTTCCACTAGATCACACTCAAAATAGAAAAAGCTAAAAGGCTGGGCATGTAGCTCAGTGGTAGAGCACCTGTGGGTTCAATTCCCAGCAGAAAGAAAGAAAGAAAGAAAGAAAGAAAGAAAGAAAGAAAGAAAGAAAGGAAGGAAGGAAGGAAGGAAGGAAGGAAGAAAGAAAGAAAGAAAGAAAGAGGCCAAGCAGCAGGAAGAACAAAGAGACCGAAAAGGAGATGCTTGGCTCCCGGATGCTTTGCTGCTCAGAGCCGCGAGCGCTTTGCTCCCATCTGCTTCCTCTTTCGCTTCGCTCCGGGCAGAGAAGCTGAATGTGTAATCAGCAGTGGATTGTAAGTACCTGAGGCAAAGAAAGCTCACTGTGCCCCGCTTTTTGAATATTTTTTATTCCGGGAGAGTCTGTGGATTGGGATTGTTTGCTGGGCCTTGGTTTCTGTGCCGAAAATCCACTCCGCGGGAGCCGCCATTTGCTTTCTGCTTGCTGTCTTGCTTGCTCTGTCTGCATTGTCTGGCAGCGGCATCTAGAGGTTGGAACTTGGCATTGCATCTAATAGACTTAAGAACTTTGTGAATAAGCCAAAGTGTCAATAACAACCTTATCACCTTAGAGAAAAGACTTGTGGCTTATTAAGTCAACTTAGACGCTTACTTGCTATTCTGGATTGCCCCATGAGACGCAGAGGTCCAGATCCGCCAGCCACAGTCCGCGTGCTGTAGAGCGTGGCTGCCGGCCTGTCCGCCGGCAGCAAACGTGACTGGGTCCCGCTAGCCTCCGAGACGCAGCTTGACAGGAAGAAGTCTTTAGCCAAGCCTTCATGAATTAGCGAGCTGGGAGCTGAAGCCAACCGGGGACGGACCAGTCCCACCCCTCCCTTCGGACACTCCGGCAAGGAGCCTGGGGCCCGCCATAGCAGAGAGGTGATGTCATCGGAGTTCAGCAGACAGAATTCCTTCCCAGCAGAATCCACTTTAGCAGGTGTGTGACTCCCTCCCCATCCAGATACAAGCAGCCAGGAAACTTCATGGACCTCTCAGGGGTCGTGTCTGTAGGGAAGTAGAGGGGATCCCCGACCCCCAACCCCCCATATCACCAGCGGTGACTCCCAAGGTCTTAGCCGCCAGTTTACCACAGCACTAGGGCTTAAATGGGACACGAGGTGGGGCTGCAAGTGTAACTAGATCTCTGGGGAACCGCTTCTGGTGAATAGGACCTGGCTGGCTGGCTGACAGGAGGAAGGGGAGTAAGGGCCGGAGAAGTGAAACGGCTCTGGACTGACAAGTCTGAGAGACTCCCAGGAGATGCCTTACAAGGATTGCTATGGGCAGGTAGAGAGCAGAAGCTCTGCTCGGAGGGCACAGCTCCACCTACTGGAAGAGAAGAAAATGGATCTCTAAGACTTCAATATTTTTTTTTCTTCTTCTCTCTCTATTCCTTTCTCCCCTTTTCCTTCTCTCTTTCTTTCCCATTTCAAGTTTTATTGTTCCTTTCATTCTCCTCTAATCTATCTATCTCTCTCTCCTTCTTTCTTTTTAAGAGCACCTTCATTCCCCTACCCCCCAACTTTCATCCCAAGCATTACGTCTTCCATTATGTTTAATTGTCTAAATGCAAATAGGTGAAGGTCTCGAGGCTGTCTATAGGGCTTCTAAATACCTAGCTACTACCAACGCCCTGATCCAATTGCCTGTTAGTATCCACCTTCAGTAGAGCAATCTTCTAAAGTAGCCAAGACATACTAACCCTCATACCATCATAGCACCTAACCTAAACATATAGTCCTAAGAACAAATAACAAATCACTATATGCATACAGAACCTGGAAGACATTTAAGAATTGAATGAATCAGCTTTAAAGTACAATAAAGCCCAACATATCTAGGCATAATCTCCCACCACAAAGGAGAGACAACAGAGATATACAAAGCCAAAACAAATGTATAGGAGAAAGCAGTTACAAAGCAATCAAACAGAGCTGGAAAGTAATGTGAACAACATAAAAAAAAACAAGGGAAAAAAGGACTACAAACAATGCAAGACAACTTAAATCTACAGGAGGAACTAGAAGCATCAGAAACATGGACAAGGAAAGAAATCAAGGCATACCTAACTCAGATGGAATGGAATATTAGAGAAGACATGAGACAGCAAGTCCAAGCATTGAAAGTATATTTTGAAAATGAACTAAACAAACAAATTCAAACTTCAAAGAACGAGCTTTACCAGGAGATAGAGATTTAAAAAAACAAACAGTAATCCTAGAAATGCAAGAAACCATAAACCAGATTAAAAACTCTAATGAAAACATTACAAATAGACTAGATCAAGTAGAAGTCAGAACATCAGATAATGAAGATAAAGTTTATCAACTTGAAAAGAATATAGTCAACACAGAAAAGATGCTTAAATCTCATGAGCAATCTATCCAAGAGATATGGGATCTCATAAAAAAACCAAATTTGAGAGTCATTGGGATAGAAGAAGGCACAGAGGTTCAAACTGAAGACATGGACAACTTATTAAATGAAATAATCCTAGAAAACTTCCCAGAGATGAAAGATGGAATGGATTGCCAAATCCTGGAAGCCTACAGGACCCCAAATACCCAAAACCATAATAGACCAACTCCAAGACATATAATTATGAAGATAGCTAACATACAGAACAAGGAGAGAATCTTAAAAGCTACGAGAGAAAGGAGGCAGATTACATTCAGGGGTAAACCAATTAGGTTAACGACTGATTTTTCATCACAGACTTTGAAAGCGAGAAGATCCTGGAACAACGTATTTCAAATGCTGAAAAATAATGGATTCCAACCAAGAATACTATATGCAGCAAAATTAAGCTTCAGATTTGACAATGAAATTAAAATCTTTCATGATAAACAAAAGCTAAAAGAATTCACAGCCAGAAAACCAGCACTGCAAAGCATTTTGAGCAAAATACTACAAGAAGAGGAAGTGAAAAATAGTGCCCAAAACTAACAGTGGGAGATATCTCAGTAAAGTGGGAGAAAAATAACCAAAGAGGAAAAACTAGCCAAACTAAAATAAATAAATAAATAAACATGACTGGAAGTACAAACCAAATTTCAATTGTAACCTTAAATGTTAATGGCTTAAATTCACCAATCAAGAGACATAGGCTAGTAACCTGGATTAAAAAAACAAATCCAACAATATGCTGCCTTCAGGAGACTCATATGATAGGAAAAGACATACACAGTCTAAAGGTGAAAGGTTGGGAAAAATCATACCACTCACATGGTCCTCGGAAGCAAGCAGGAGTGGCCATACTCATATCGAATAAAATCAACTTCAAGCCTAAGTTAATCAAAAGGGATAAAGAAGGACACTATATACTGTTAAAAGGAACCATCCACCATCAAGACATAACAATTATCAATTTGTATGCACCAAACAATGGTGCTGCAACGTTCATAAAACAAACTCTCCTCAAGTTCAAGAGTCAAATAGACCACAACACAATAATTATGGGGGACTTCAACACACCGCTCTCACCATTGGACAGATCCTCTAAACAAAAGCTGAACAAAGAAACTATAAAACTCAATAACGCAATCAATAACCTAGACTTAACCGACATATATAGAATATATCAACCATCATCAAGTGGATACACGTTCTTCTCAGCAGCACATGGATCCTACTCAAAGATAGACCATATATTATGCCATAGGGTGACTCTCAGTAAATATAAAGGTGTGGAGATAATACCATGCAACATATCTGATCATAATGGAATGAAACTGGAAATCAATGATAAAAGAAGGAAGGAAAAATCCTACATCACATGGAAAATGAACAATATGTTACTGAATGATCAATGGGTTACAGAAGACATAAAGGAGGAGATAAAAAAAATCTTAGAGACAAATGACAATACAGACGCAACATACCGGAATCTATGGGACACAATGAAAGCAGTTTTAAGAGGGAAATTCATTTCTTGGAGTTCTTTCCTCAAAAAAATAAAAAACCAACAAATAAATGAACTCACACTACACCTCAAAAACTTAGAAAAGGAAGAGCAAAACAACAGCAAATGTAGTAGAAGACAAGAAATAATTAAAATGAGAGCAGAAATCAACGAAATTGAAACAAAAAAAAACATTGAAAAAACTAAAAGTTGGTTCTTTGAAAAAATAAATAAGATCAACGGGCCCTTAGCTATGCTAACGAAGAGAAGAAGAGAGAGAACTCAAATTACTAACATATGAGATGAAAAAGGCAATATCACAACAGACACTACAGAAATACAGAAGATAATTAGAAAGTATTTTAAACCCTATATTCCAATAAAATAGAAGATAATGAAGATATCGATAAATTTCTTAAGTCATACGATCTGCCCAGATTGAGTCAGGAAGACACACACAATTTAAACAGACCAATAACAAAAGAAGAAATACAAGAAGCCATCAAAAGACTACCAACCAAAAAAAGCCCTGGACCGGATGGGTATACAGCAGAGTTCTACAAAACCTTCAAAGAAGAATTAATACCAATACTTTTCAAGCTATTTCAAGAAATAGAAAAAGAAGGAGTTCTTCCAAATTCATTCTACGAGGCCAACATCACCCTGATCCCGAAACCAGACAAAGACACTTCAAAGAAAGAAAATTACAGACCAATATCTCTAATGAACTTGGATGCAAAAATTCTCAATAAAATCCTGGTGAATCGAATACAAAAGCATATCAAAAAAAATGTGCATCATGATCAAGTAGGATTCATCCCTGGGATGCAAGCCTGGTTCAATATACGGAAATCAATAAATGTAATCCACCACATCAATAGACTTAAAGACAAGAACCATATGATCATCTCGATAGATGCAGAAAAAGCATTCGACAAAGTGCAGCATCTCTTTATGTTCAAAACACTAGAAAAACTAGGGATAACAGGAACTTACCTCAACATGGTAAAAGCTATATATGCTAAACCTCAGGCTAGCATCATCCTAAATGGAGAAAAACTGAAGGCATTCCCTCTAAAATCTGGAACAAGACAGGGATGCCCTCTATCACCACTTCTATTCAATTTAGTTCTTGAAATACTAGCCAGAGCAATTAGACAGACAAAAGAAATTAAAGGCATAAAAATAGGAAAAGAAGAACTTAAATTATCGCTATTTGCGGTTGACATGATAATATATTTAACAGACCCAAAAGGGTCTACAAAGAAACTGCTAGAGTTAATAAATGAATTCAGCAAAGTGGCAGGATATAAAATCAACACGCATAAATCAAAGGCATTCCTGTATATCAGCAACAAAACTTCTGAAATGGAAATGAGGAAAACCACTCCATGGCCCGCAGGGTGAGCAGACCAGTGATCAACCTGCAGATCAGGCCCAGGGGTCCGCAGGTGTGGTAGGAGGGGCAGGGCAGATCCGCCGCCCGCGCCTCCAAGGTAGGCAGACCTACAACAGACCGGCGGATCAGGCCCAGGAGCCTGCCGGCGTGGTACAAACACCACCCTAATTGGAGTAGTGGCAGAGCAGAGTCGCCGCCCGTGCCAGGAACAGGCCCAGCGTCTTGCAGGCGGGGTAGTCATGACACCCCAATTGGAGTAGGGGCAGAGCAGAGCCTCCACCCGTACCCGAAAGGTGGGCAGATCTGCGACCGACCAGCGGGACAGGCCCAGTGGCCTGCCGGTACGACAGACACGTCACCCCATTTGGAGTAGGGGCAGAGTAGAGCCGCCGCCCGCGCCTGCAGTGTAGGCAAACCTGCAACCGACCAGCGGATCAGGCCCGGTGGCCTGCCGGCATGGTACACTCGTCACACCAATTGGAGTAGGGGCAGAACAGAGCCGCCGCCAGCTCCCAGAACAGGCCCAGTGACCTGCCGGCATGGTAGCCATGACACCCCAATTGGAATAAGGAGAGAGCAGAGCCGCCGCCCGCACCTGCAGGAAAGATACGCAAGCAGTATGAAAAGACAAGGAAAGAAAGGACCACAAGCAATGCAGGTCAACTCAACTTTAGAAGAGGTAACAGCTGCAGCAGATGGAATGTCAGATAAAGAATTCAGGATATACATGCTTCAGATGATCTGGAGTATCAAGGAAGACATTAAACAGCAAAATCAGACAATGAAAGATCACTTCGACAACGAATTACGCAAACAAATCCAGGAAGCAAAGTATCAACTATACAGGGAGATAGAGGTTATAATAAACAAACAAACAGAAATCCTAGAAATGCAGGAAGCAATAAACCAACTTAAAAACTCAATGGAGAATACTACCAGCAGAGTAGAACACTTAGAAGATAGAACATCAGACAATGAAGACAAAGTATTTCAACTGGAAAAGAACATAGACAGCTCAGCAAGACTGTTAAGAAACCATGAGCAGAACATCCAAGAAATATGGGATAACATTAAGAGACCAAACTTAAGAGTCATTGGGATACAGGAAGGTACAGAGCTCCAAACCAAAGGAATGAGAAGTCTATTCAATGAAATAATACAAGAAAACTTCCCAGACTTGAAGAATGAGACAGAATCCCAAATCCTAGAAGCCTACAGGACGCCGAATGTGCAAAATCATAAGAGATCCACACCTAGACACATTATAATGAAGATGCCCAACATACAGAATAAGGAGAGAATTTTAAAAGCTACAAGAGAAAGGAAGCAGATTACATTTAGGGGTAAGCCAAGCAGGATAACAGCTGATCTTTCAACACAGACTCTGAAAGCTAGAAGATCCTGGAATAACATATTTCAAACACTGAAAGAAAATGGGTTCCAACCAAGAATTGTGTATCCAGCGAAATTAAGCTTCAGGATGGAAGATGAAATTAAAACCTTCCACGATAAACAAAAGTTTAAAGAATTCGCAGCTAGAAAACCATCTCTTCAAAACATCCTCGCCAAAGCATTACAGGAAGAGGAAATGGAAAATAACAATGAAAACCAACAGTGGGAGGTAGGACAGTAAGGGGGGGGGGGAATAATCAAAGAGGAAAACAAACCATGTTTAGTAACAGAAATAAACAAATATGGCTGGAAGAACAACCCATATCTCAATAATAACCCTAAATGTTAATGGCTTAAACTCACCAATTAAGAGACACAGGCTAGTAGAATGGATCACAAAACAAGAACCAACAATATGCTGCCTACAGGAGATGCATTTGATAGGAAAAGACATACATAGGCTGAAGGTGAAAGGTTGGGAAAAATCATATCACTCATATGGACTTCGGAAACAAGCAGGAGTGTCCATACTCATATCAAATAAAATAGATTTCAAGCCAAAGTTAATCAAAAGAGATAAAGAGGGACACTACATACTGCTTAAGGGAACCATACACCAACAAGACATAACAATCATAAATATTTATGCCCCAAACAATGGTGCAGCTATGTTCGTCAAACAAACTCTTCTCAAGTTCAAGAGTCTAATAGACCACCATACCATAATCATGGGAGACTTCAACACACCTCTCTCACCACTGGACAGATCTTCCAAACAAAAGTTGAATAAGGAAACTATAGAACTCAACAACACTATTAATAACCTAGACCTAATTGACATATATAGAGTATATCACCCAACATCAAGCAGTTACACTTTTTTCTCAGCAGCACATGGATCCTTCTCAAAAATAGATCATATATTATGTCACAGGGCAACTCTTAGACAATATAAAGGAGTAGAGATAATACCATGCATCTTATCTGATCATAATGGAATGAAACTGAAAATCCACGATAAAAGAAGGAAGGAAAAAGCATACATCACTTGGAGAATGAACAATAGGTTACTGAATGATCAATGGGTTATAGAAGACATCAAGAAGGAAATTAAAAAATTCTTAGAGATAAATGAAAACACAGACACAACATATCGGAATCTATGGGACACATTGAAAGCAGTTCTAAGAGGAAAATTCATTGCTTGGAGTTCATTCCTTAAAAAAAGAAAAAACCAACAAATAAATGATCTCATACTTCATCTCAAAATCCTTGAAAAAGAAGAGCAAAACAACAGCAAAAGAAGTAGAAGGCAAGAAATAATTAAAATCAGAGCTGAAATTAATGAAATCGAAACAAAAGAAACAATTGAAAAAATTGACAAAACTAAAAGTTGGTTCTTTGAAAAAATAAACAAAATCGACAGACCCTTAGCGATGCTAGCGAAGAGAAGAAGAGAGAGAACTCAAATTACTAGCATACGGGATGAAAAAGGCAATATCACAACAGACACTTCAGAAATACAGAAGATAATCAAAAACTATTTTGAATCCTTATACTCCAACAAATTAGAAGATAGTGAAGGCATAGATAAATTTCTTAAGTCATATGATCTGCCCAGATTGAGTCAGGAGGATATAGAAAACCTAAACAGACCAATATCAATTGAGGAAATAGAAGAAACCATAAAAAGACTACCAACTAAGAAAAGCCCAGGTCCGGATGGGTATACAGCAGAATTTTACAAAACCTTTAAAGAAGAACTAATACCAATACTTTTCAAGCTACTTCAGGAAATAGAAAAGGAGGGAGAACTTCCAAATTCATTCTATGAGGCCAACATCACCCTGATACCTAAACCAGACAAAGACACTTCAAAGAAAGAAAACTACAGACCAATATCTCTAATGAACCTAGATGCAAAAATCCTCAATAAAATTCTGGCGAATCGGATACAAAAACATATCAAAAAAATTGTACACCATGATCAAGTAGGATTCATCCCTGGGATGCAAGGCTGGTTCAATATACGGAAATCAATAAATGTTATTCACCACATCAATAGACTTAAAAATAAGAACCATATGATCATCTCAATAGATGCGGAAAAAGCATTCGACAAAGTACAGCATCGCTTTATGTTCAAAACTCTAGAAAAACTAGGGATAACAGGAACATACCTCAATATTGTAAAAGCAATCTATGCTAAGCCTCAGGCTAGCATCATTCTGAATGGAGAAAAACTGAAGGCATTCCCTCTAAAATCTGGAACAAGACAGGGATGCCCTCTCTCTCCACTTCTGTTCAACATAGTTCTCGAAACACTGGCCAGAGCAATTAGACAGACGAAAGAAATTAAAGGCATAAAAATAGGAAAAGAAGAACTTAAATTATCACTATTTGCAGATGATATGATTCTATACCTAGCAGACCCAAAAGGCTCTACAAAGAAACTATTAGAGCTAATAAATGAATTCAGCAAACTGGCAGGATATAAAATCAACACGCATAAATCAAAGGCATTCCTGTATATCAGCGACAAATCCTCTGAAATGGAAATGAGGACAACCACTCCTTTCAAAATATCTTCAAAAAAAATAAAATACTTGGGAATCAACCTAACAAAAGAGGTGAAAGACTTATACAATGAAAACTACAGAACCCTAAAGAGAGAAATAGAAGAAGATCTTAGAAGATGGAAAAATATACCCTGTTCATGGATAGGCAGAACTAACATCATCAAAATGGCGATATTACCAAAAGTTCTCTATAGGTTTAATGCAATGCCAATCAAAATTCCAATGCCATTTCTTGTAGAAATAGATAAAGTAATCATGAAATTCATATGGAAAAATAAAAGACCCAGAATAGCAAAAACAATGCTAAGCAGGAAGTGTGAATCAGGCGGTATAGCGATACCAGACTTCAAACTATACTACAGAGCAATAGTAACAAAAACAGCATGGTACTGGTACCAAAACAGACGGGTGGACCAATGGTACAGAATAGAGGACACAGAAACCAATCCACAAAACTACAACTATCTTATATTTGATAAAGGGGCTAAAAACATGCAATGGAGGAAGGATAGCATCTTCAACAAATGGTGCTGGGAAAACTGGAAATCCATATGCAACAAAATGAAACTGAATCCCTTTCTCTCGCCATGCACAAAAGTGAATTCAAAATGGATCAAGGAGCTTGATATCAAATTAGAGACGCGCCGTCTGATAGAAGAAAAAGTTGGCTACGATCTACAGTCGGTGGGGTCGGGCTCCAAATTCCTCAATAGGACACCCATAGCACAAAAGTTAATAACTAGAATCAACAAATGGGACTTACTCAAACTAAAAAGTTTTTTCTCAGCAAAAGAAACAATAAGAGAGGTAAATAGGGAGCCTACACCCTGGGAACAAATCTTTACTCCTCACACTTCAGATAGAGCCCTAATATCCAGAGTATACAAAGAACTCAAAAAATTAGACAATAAGAGAACAAACAACCCAATCAACAAATGGGCCAAGGACCTGAACAGACACTTCTCAGAGGAGGACATACAGTCAATCAACAAGTACATGAAAAAATGCTCAACATCTCTAGCTGTCAGAGAAATGCAAATCAAAACCACCCTAAGATACCATCTCACTCCAGTAAGATTGGCAGCCATTAGGAAGTCAAACAACAACAAGTGCTGGCGAGGATGTGGGGAAAAGGGTACACTTGTACATTGCTGGTGGGACTGCAGATTGGTGCAGCCAATTTGGAAAGCAGTATGGAGATTTCTTGGAAAGCTGGGAATGGAGCCACCATTTGACCCAGCTATTCCCCTTCTTGGTCTATTCCCTAAAGACCTAAAAAGAGCATGCTACAGGGACACTGCTACATCGATGTTCATAGCAGCACAGTTCACAATAGCAAGACTGTGGAACCAACCTAGATGCCCTTCAATAGACGAATGGATAAAAAAAATGTGGCATTTATACACAATGGAGTATTACTCTGCATTAAAAAATGACAAAATCATAGAATTTACAGGGAAATGGATGGCATTAGAGCAGATTATGCTAAGTGAAGCTAGCCAATCCCTAAAAAACAAATGCCAAATGTCTTCTTTGATATAAGGAGAGTAACTAAGAACAGTGTAGGGACGAAGAGCAGGAGAAGAAGATTAACATTTAACAGGGATGAGAGGTGGGAGGGAAAGGGAGAGAGAAGGGAAATTGCATGGTAATGGAAGGAGACCCTCAGGGTTATACAGTGGATGATGTAGAGAGAGAGGAGGGGAGGGGAGGGGAGAGGTGGGGAGGGGGGAGGGGGGAGGATGGGAAAGGCAGTGGAGCACAACAGACACTAGTATGGCAATTTGTAAATCAATGGATGTGTAACTGATGTGATTCTGCAATCTGTGTATGGGGTGAAGGTGGGAGTTCATAACCCACTTGAATCAAAGTGTGGAATATGATATGTCAAGAAATTTGTAATGTTTTGAACAACCCACAATAAAAAATTAAAAAATAAAAAAAAGGAAGGAAGGAGAAAATAAAAGAAAGGAAAGGAAGGGAAAGAAAAGGTCAATCTATAAGGAAGATACAACAATTATAAACATATATTCACATACCAACAAAATCTCAAAAGCATATAAAGCAAAAATTGGCAGAACTGAAAACAGAAATAGACAATTCAAAGGTCACAGAGGGAGACTTCAATACTCTCACTTTCAATAACAGAATAGGAAGATAACCAACAGGAATATATTAGATATTAAATATAAATGACTCTAAAAAAAAAAAAATCAGGTTCTAAGATCCCACCATCAGAACATATTATTTAGTACTGTTTTGGAGTGGCTTTGGCAACTGTTTTTAGCAAGTTTCCCAGATAATTCTATTATTATTATTACTATTATTTTTAAAGACAGAGAGAGAGAGAGAGAGAAATTTTTTTTAATATTTATTTTTTTCAGTTCTCGGCGGACACAATATCCTTGTTTGTATGTGGTGCTGAGGATCGAACCCTGGCTGCACGCATGCTAGGCAAGCGCGATACCACTTGAGCCACATCCCCAGCCCCCCAGATAATTCTAAATGAAATAGTTAACTACACTTTTAAATACAGTTAGTTCTCTATATTGATGGATTCCATGTATGTGCATTCAACTAACCATGCATCAAAAATATTCCAGAAAAAAATAATTGCACCTGCATTGAATATGCACAGAATTTTTTTTTGCCATTGCTTCCTAAATAATAAATATTATTCATACAGCATTTATATTGTATTAGTTATTATAAGTAATCTAGAGATCAAAAAGCATACCAGAGCATGAATGTAGGTTATATGCACACACTAAGCCATTAAAAAAGAAAGAAAGAAAGAAAGAAAGAAAGAAAACCACTCCATTCACAATATCCTCAAAGAAAATAAGATACTTGGGAATCAACCTAACAAAAGAGGTGAAAGATTTATACAATGAAAACTACAGAACCCTAAAGAGAGAGATAGAAGAAGATCTTAGAAGATGGAAAAATGTACCCTGTTCATGGATAGGCAGAACTAACATCATCAAAATGGTTTAATGCGATGCCAATCAAAATCCCAACGGCATTTCTTGTAGAAATAGATAAAGCGATCATGAAATTCATATGGAAAAACAAAAGACCCAGAATAGCAAAAGCAATTCTAAGCAGGAATTGTGAATCTGGAGGTATAGTGATACCAGAGTTCAAACTGTACTACAAAGCAATAGTAACAAAGACAGCGTGGTACTGGTACCAAAACAGGCAGGTGGACCAATGGTACAGAATAGAGGACACGGAAACCAATCCACATAAGTGCAACTTTCTTATATTTGATAAAGGGGCTAAAAGCATACAATGGAGGAAGGATAGCATCTTCAACAAATGGTGCTGGGAAAATTGGAAATCCATATGCAACAAAATGAAACTGAATCCCTTTCTCTCGCCATGCACAAAAGTTAACTCAAAATGGATCAAGGACCTAGATATCAAATCAGAGACACTGCATCTGATAGAAGAAAAAGTTGGCTACGATCTACAGTCAGTGGGGTCGGGCTCCAAATTCCTTAATAGGACGCCCATAGCCCAAGAGTTAAGAACAAGAATAAACAAATGGGACTTACTTAAACTAAAAAGTTTTTTCTCAACAAGAGAAACAATAAGAGAGGTAAATAGAGAGCCTACATCCTGGGAACAAATTTTTACCCCTCCCACTTCAGATAGAGCCCTAATATCCAGAATATACAAAGAACTCAAAAAATTAAACAATAAGATAACAAATAACCCAATCAACAAATGGGCCAAGGACCTGAACAGACACTTCACAGAGGAGGACATACAATCAATCAACAAGTACATGAAAAAATGCTCACCATCTCTAGCATTCAGAGAAATGCAAATTAAAACCACCCTAAGATACCATCTCACTCCAGTAAGAGTGGCAGCCATTATGAAGTCAAACAACAATAAGTGTTGGCGAGGATGTGGGGAAAAGGGTACACTTGTACACTGCTGGTGGGACTGCAAATTGGTGAGGCCAATTTGGAAAGCAGTATGGAGATTCCTGGGAAAGCTGGGAATGGAACCACCATTTGACCCAGCTATTCCCCTTCTCGGACTATTCCCTGAAGACCTTAAAAGAGCATACTACAGGGATACTGCCACATCGATGTTCATAGCAGCACAATTCACAATAGCTAGACTGTGGAATCAACCCAGATGCCCTTCAATAGACGAATTGATAAAAAATGTGGCATCTATACACAATGGAGTATTACGCAGCACTAAAAAATGACAAAATCATAGAATTTGCAGGGAAATGGATGGCATTAGAGCAGATTATGCTAAGCGAAGCTAGCCAATCCTTAAAAAACAAATGCCAAATGTCTTCTTTGATATAAAGAGAGCAACTAAGAACAGAACAGGGAGGAAGAGCATGAGGAAAAGATTAACATTAAACAAAGATGAGTGGGGAGAGAGAAAGGGAGAGAGAAGGGAAAGCATATGGAAATGGTAGGAGACCCTCAATGTTACACAAAATTACATATAAGAGGTTGTGAGGGGAAAGGGGGGAAAAACAAGGGAGAGAATTGAACAACAGCAGATGAGGTAGAGAGGGAAGATGGGAGGGGAGGGGAGGGGGGATAGTAGGGCATAGGAAAGGTAGCAGAATACAACAGTCACTAATATGCCATTATGTAAAAATGTGAGTGTGTAACCGATGTGATTCTGCAATTTGTATTT
The DNA here is from genome assembly GCF_047511675.1 of Marmota flaviventris. NCBI lineage: Eukaryota > Metazoa > Chordata > Mammalia > Rodentia > Sciuridae > Marmota > Marmota flaviventris. The sequence continues at coordinate 44,920,884 of NC_092501.1, forward strand.
GGGGTAAAAATGGGAGTTCATAACCCAATTGAGTCAAATGTATGAAAGATGATATATCATGAGCTTTGTAATGTTTTGAACAACCAATTAAAAAAAAAGGACACATTGTGTGGTTCAGGCACTCCCAACCAGGAGGCTTTCCATTTGGACTGACTCTCACCCCATGACTGTGCTCAGAGAGAGGGCTACCTCCCAGCTTTCTGTTTCCCTTGGACCCTTGCTTTGGGAAGGAGTGAGGAGAGCAAGCCCCAGAGTAGGCTGCAAACCTGAGTACACACTTTGGGCACTGGTACAACCTGGGCACCTTGGGGGAAAATCCCCACACCTGTAAATAGTCTCTATGTACCTTAGGCCACCTCCTTGATCCTCCAAGACTCACCTTGCATTCAGCGTGGGTATCAATGCAACTTGCAGGGTAAGGGAGCATTAAAGAAAAGAGAGACTGGAAGCTCCTGCATCAAGGGTGCCTCATTAGCTCAGGCCAAGAGTGTTTTGTTCTGGCAGCAAGATGCTCATGGCGGAGACCCACATATACCCCAGTAGCTTCATTCTCACCTGGTTCACCCTCCACATTCCTTCTTTATCTACAATTTTCCTGGGCCCTGAGAGTTAAGAGGCTCCATAATGCTGAAGATGTAGATTTTGCAGGCAGACCTAAGTGCCTTCCAACCTGGAAGCTGCAACTCTCTGACTTTAGATTAAATATATTCATACATTTTCCTTGAAAAATGATGAATATATTTAATGAGGATGAAGATACTTACCTGGTACAAAGATTAAATGAGATAAGGCATGTAGAGTCCAAAACACCACTGAGATTAAAGAAGGCATCCAGCAAATGACAGAACAATAATAAATGATGGTACTTACTGGTCACCAGTATGCTTTGTGGCCTGGCACCTGGTGGGTATATACTCTTAGTTACTTTCACTGATGCCATTCTTCCCAATTTTTAATTTGATGACTCATTTTTAGAGAGAGAATGTTGA